>NC_052048.2:175271597-175426056 GCF_903992535.2 Arvicola amphibius
AATTTGCTTGTCACAGAAGGCTAAGAATGTTGAACTGGTGTGAGAAGTCCTTCTTTCTATGTGTTGCTTTTCTTGGTTAATAAATAGAGAAACTGCCTTGGCCTGTTGATAGGGCAGAACTTAGGTAGACAGGGAAGACAGAACTGAATGCTGGGAGAAAGGAGGCAGAGTTAGAGAGATACCATGGATCGGCTGGAGACAGACGCTGGGAATTTTACTCACAGAGATCTGCCTTCCTTTGCCTCACAAGTGCTGGAATTAAAGGTGTGCACCACCACCATCTAGCAGAAAGGCTACTAATTTTTGTGAGTTAATTTTGTATCCAGCAACTCTGCTAAAAGCATCTAGCAGCTGTAAGAATTTCCTGTTAGAATTTTTAGGGCCACTTACATATACTATTATATCATCTGCAAATAAATATACTTTGACTTTTTTCCTTTCCAATTTGTATCCCCTTGATCTTCCTCGGCTGTCTTATTGCCCTAGTTAGAACTTCAATTACTATATTGACTAGATACAGAGTGCACAACCTTTATCTTGTTCCTGACTTTAGCAGATTGCTTTGAGTTTCTCTCAATGTTAGCTACGGGCTTCCTGTAAACTGTCTTTATTATATAAGGTGTGTCCCTTATACCTCTAATCTCTCCAGAGTTTTTATTGAAAGGGTGTTGGATTTTGTCAAAAGCTTTTTCTGCATCTAATGAGATGATTATGTGGGTTTTTTCTTTTAGTTGGTTTATTTGGTGAATTATATTTATAGATTTTCATGTCCTGAACCACCCCTGCCTCTCTGAGTGAAGCCTGCTTGAATCATGGTGGATGATCTTTTTTTATATGTTCTTAGATTTGGTTTGCAAGTATTTCATTGAGGATTTTTGCATCTATCTTTAAAATGGAAATTAGCCTATAATTCTCTTTCATTTTTGAGTCTTTATGTAGTTTGGAAGTCAGGGTAACTGTTCTTTCTGTTTTTATTTTGTGGAATAATTTAAGAGTATTGATATTAACTCTTTTTTGACTGTCTGGTCGTTTCTGTACTAAAATCATCTGGCCCTGGTTTGTCTTTGGTTGGGAGACTTTTAATGACTGTTTCTATTTTACTAAAGGTTATAGGTCTATTTAATTTGTTTGTCTGATCTTGATTTAACTTTGGTTAAGTGGTATGTATTGAGAAAATTATCCCTTTCTTTTAGATTTTTTTTTCTAATTTGGTAGAGTAGAAGTTTTTAAAGTATGTCCTTACAATTCTCTGAATTTCATCAACGTCTATTGTTATGTCCCCCTTTTCATTTCTGATTTTGTTGATTTGAATCCCCCCCCCCTCTACCTTTTAGTTAATTTGAATAAGGGTTTGTCAATCTCATTAATTGCTCTCAAAGAACCAACTCTTTACTTCATTGATTCTCTGTATTTCTGTTATTATTGTTGTTTCTTTTTGAATGATTTCAGCCCTGATTTTGATTATTTCTTGCTAACTACACCTTTTAAGTGTGATTTCTTCTTTTTGTTCTAGAAATTTCAGGTGTGCTGTTAAATTACTAGTATAAAGCCAGGTGGTAGTAGTACATGCCTTTAATCCCAGCACTCCAGAGGCAGAGGCAGGTGGATCTCTGTGAGTTCGAGGCCAACCTGGTCTACGGAGTGAGTTCCAGGAGAGGCTCCAAAGCTACAGAAAAACCCTATCTCAAAAAACACCCAAAAATTGCCCCAATTTTTTATATAAGCACTTAGTGCTATTAACTTGATCTTAGAACTACCTTTATTATGTCCCATAAGCTTAGGTATGCTGTATAATTCATTTTCAATTAGTTCTAGAAAATTGTTATTTATGATTGACATTTTTCAGTCAGTGGTAACTTTTTCAATTTCCCTAAGTTTGTAAAATTTCTGTTGTTTCTGTTGTTATTGATACCAAGCTTTAACCTTTGGTGGTCAGACAGAATACAGAGTGTTCCTTTAATTTTTCTTATATCTTTTGAGACTTGTTTTGTGTTTGAGTATGTGGTCAATTTAGGAGAAAATTTTATGAGGTGTAGAGAAAAGTTTATTCTTGTTTATTCTTTTGTGTTTGGGTAAAATGTTTTGTAAATATATGTTGGTCCATTTGGTTTATAAAATCTGTTAGCTCCAATATTTCTCTGTTTAGTTTTTGTCTGGATGGACAATATATTGGCAAGAGTTGGGTATTGATGTCCCCCACTATCAGTATGTGAGGATCAATATGTGACTTAAGCTCTAGTCATGCTTCTTTTATAAAAGTGGGTGCCCTTGTATTTGGTGCCTAAATGATAAAGAACTGCAAAGTCCTCTGCTGGATTTTTTTTTCCTTTGGTAAGTATGTAGTGTCCCTCCCTGTCTCTTTTGATTAATTTTGGTGTGGTCTAATTTGCCAAATATTAAAATGGCTACAAACTTGTTTCTTAAGTCCATTTACTTGGAATGTTTTTCCACGCTTTTATGCCAAAGTGATATTCATCCTTGATGTTAAGGTGTTTCTGGAATGTAGTATGAAGATGGATCTTGTTCTCATATCCATTAGGTTAATCTATGTCTTTTTATGCAAAACTGAGACATAATAAGCAAGACTCGTTGTTTCCTGATATTTTGTTAGTGTGTGTGTGTGTGTGTGTGTGTGTGTGTGTGTGTGTGTGTGTAGAGGATTGGGTGTGTATAAGTGTGTATAGGTATGGGTGTTTGTGTGAATGTATCTAAGTGTGTACGTGAGAATACAAGTACAGAGTGTGCACAGTAGACACACATACACTCAAGCTAATACAATGATGCTGCTGCCACCCTACACAGATCTCCCAGACTGCTCTGCTAGCTAAGTGCAAATCCGTTCTCTAGAGTACAGAGTCAGAAGCCCTGTGCAAGCATTAAACAGCTGAGAATCGCACAGGCTACTTGACATTCTAGTGAAAGAAGTTATAAATTATGTATTCTCCCAATTCTCATAGTCAAATGAGAAATGATACATTAGATCTTGTGTGTGAAGGAAAGGGACCAGCATTTAGGAGGCATGGCATCATCTTCAGCTGTTTGGGAAGCAGCTAGCAAGGGCGAAAGGACAGTTTTTCACATTTTATTTTTCCACAGGAACCTTACCACAGAGCAAAACGTGTTTCAAAGACATTTTACTGCCAGACCTTTGTAGTATATTTTAGGGATTCTAACAGCAAAGACACTTACTCCTCATATTTTACTGCATTACTGGTATCTTTACTGAAAGTTAATTTTTCTTTAACGTCCCTGTTACTTGGTAATATTGTCTGAATAAAATGTAATGGTGCAGTAAACTTTGTCCTGCAGAATGGGTAAATTCCATGCTGTAGAATGTGAACTTTGAACTTTCCCACCCTGCCATGCTGTTTTGCCTGTTTGATTGGTTAACTACTGACCTTTTGTATTCAAAAATGAAAAAAATCATTACTTAACATGTTTAGCTTACATATTAGCATATCTAATAAGAGTCAAGTGCAATAAAATATTACCTTGTATTAATTTCTTTTTCTATTCATCTGGAAAATTGAATTAAGTCAAGTCAAATCTTCTGATTGAACATACAAGCTAATAAACTTCCTCCTTTATCTCATTCCTAATGTCATGTAATCAAAACACGGATACACCCCTATTGTCTAATTATGTATCCAAAGGTGCTGATATCAGTACTTAAAGTGAACTAATACCTTTTGAGAAGGAATATATGGGAAATTAAATGTATCCCTTTGCTGATTTGATTGATGAGAACACAGGCCCTACATTCTCCTGCCTGAACGTGAAACCCAGCTTTGATCATGGTTTTGCAAACAGAGAAAAATTATCTACATTCCCTATGATTTCATTATCAGAGATGGAAACAGCAATAAGGATGTTAAAGCAGATAAAAGGAATTAACACATGAAAGTATTTAGCACAGTGTGCTATAAATGATGGGTTGTCATATAAATGAAAAATATCTTATTTACCCCCTTTATGGTGAACTCCATATTACCAAAGAGACATAGAGGAACAAGAAAATTCACTGTTTCTAGTAATATTTTGCTAGCTACTTTTATTGCCCTTAGCCATGCTAATTTCCTAAACTTTCAAGGCACTGGCTTATGCCTTTTCCCTTAGAAAGACAGCAACCGTGCAACTGATTCTGAGCAAGCAATCTCTCATTGCTTCACTTCCTTTTTGAGCTTTCTAAATGTTGCAGAAGAAAACCTTGGCTTATCACTGAGGGGAGATTTAATACACTTTTCCCCATCTACAGAGAGCTACAAACCCTAAAGACTGAAAGAATGAAATGCAAATATGGCTTCATAGTCCAGAGCTCTCCAGAAACCTAGTGAGATGCTGGTCCCGTCATCCTGAAGGGATGTGGAGCCGTGACGCTGTGGATAGGAGTCCAGGAAAGAGCAACATATCTGGTTCCCCCACAGGAATCTCTTACTCAAAGGCCTGCTCTTCCACCCCCTTCTCCAGAGTTCTGCATTTTCCCCTACTGCCTGGAACAGTCTAATTCCTCCACAGAAAGGTCTTCTGTGATCAACCCAATTTCTAAGGAGTAGTTAACGTATGATGAACAGCTAATAAATAGTTACAAACAATGCTTCTTCACAAAGCCAAACACTGTCTAGTCAAAAGGCTACGAGATACACAAGCTAAAAAATTAAAACTACTTTGAGATTACATTTTATCCAAGTAAAGTGGGTATCATAAAAGAAAACAATGCTGGCAAAGATGTGGGTAAAGAACACTCATTTGCTGCTAATGGGGATGCACTGTAGAAATAAGCATGGAGACTTATTTGAAAACTAGAAGTAGAGCTAGGGTATGAGCCAGACATACCACTTCTGACTATATATCTGACGAGGTTTCTCTCCCACCACAGAGACAGTTACGCGTCTATGTTCACTGCTGATCTGCTCACAATACCAAGGAAATGGAATCAGCCTAGGTGTCCTTCAGCAAGTTAGCACATAAGGAAAACAAACATATACCTCTATGCAGTGCAATTTTATTCAGCTCTAACAAAATGAAAATTTCAGGAAAATTATTGGACTAGACAGTATTCGAACAAGTGAGAAAGAAAGGGCGCAGAAAGTCAAATACAACATGTTTCCTTTCGTATGCTGATCCTAGCTTTTAGTTTTTATACATGAGTATAGGCGTGGATGTGGATGTGTGTATAGCTCACAAAACTAGAAAGGGAACCATTGACATATGTCATGAAGGCAAAAGAGAGTTGCCGGGGATAGGAGGGTGTAAGTAGGCATTGAATGGGAAAGAAGAAGTGAAAGGAAGATGAACACATACAGATTATGCCTGGTGATACAAAGATGAACACATACAGATTATGCCTGGTGATACAAAGAAACAGACTAAAGAGTCCTTTTCTTTTTGCTTTGTTTTGAGAAATTTCAAACAATGGTTGTAAACTCTATGCACAGGAAGAAAGAGCCTCCTTACCCTGGCCTCCTTCCAGAAGGAACTGCTATCAATTTCTTATTTATCCTCCAGACATATATTACATTTGCCAAGGAGCATAAGGCTCTTGTATCTTTGCTTTGTTCTTTGTCTATTTTTAAAGCTGAGTATACTTACACTTCTAGGAAACCAAAGAACATTTATTTGAGATCTATCAAATTGACTGCATCTCTAATTTTTTTAAAGATTTATTTATTTATTGTATACACAATGTTAAGCAGGCCAGAAAGGGCACCAGATCATATTACAGATGGTTGTGAGCCACCATGTGGTTGCTGGGAATTGAACTCAGGACCTCTGGAAGAGCAGCCAGTGCTCTTAACCTCTGAGCCATCTCTCCAGCCCCCGCATCTCTAATTTTTAACAAGTATGTTGTTTATTTTTTTAAAGAAATGTAGTAGGGCAGGCCTTTAATCCCAGCACTCACGAGGCAGAAGAAGGTGGAGCTCTGTGAGTTCAAGGTCAACCTGGTCTACAAAGTGAGTTTCAGGACAGCCAGACTGTTATACAAAGAAACCCTGTCTCAAAAAAAAAAAATGTAGTTCGTTTTTTCATAGAAGCATTTATCTCTGTATATAATTGTAAAATCTATTTTTAAAAAAGTGCATGAGCAGATAATCTTTCTATGGCCTGGGATTATTAAAGGCTCAAAAATGTTGTAAACAGCTGAAGATGTGTTACATTTGTTTATGCTGTGGAACATTTGTTTAATGATGCAAAGATGTATTGCATTCTTTTGTGGTACATTCGTTTAACTCTGTGAGGCTGCCTTACTTTGTCTGCCTAAAACACCTGATTGATCTAATAAAGAGCTGAAGGGTCAACAGCAAGGCAGGAGAAAGGACAGGCAGGGCTGGCAGGCAGAGAGAATAAATAGGAGGAGAAATCTAGAAAAAGAGATCAAGCAATAAGCAGAGGAGGAGAGAGGATACCAGGGACCAGCCACCCAGTTACACAGCAATACATGGAGAAAAAAGTAAAGAAAGGTATATAGGATTAAGACAAAAGCCCAGAGGCAAAATGTAGATGGGATAATTTAGTTAGAAAAGCTGGATAGAAATAAGCCAAGCTAAGGCCAGGCATTCATAAGAAGGAATAAGCTTCTATATGTTTATTTAGAAGCTAAGTGGCAGGCACCCAAAGAGCAAAGAGTGGAAAAAAAAGAATAAACAACTATACATTTTAAACAGAGCCACCAGCTGGTTACCAAGTGTTCAAACACATGAACCTATGGAGGTCTTTTCACATTCAAACCACAATAGCTTTCTGGAACTATTTACACTCCTTTAAAAAAAAATCTCAGTGTCTAATATGATGTATCAAATTACGCTGCTTGGGTCCTAACATCACTTTATTTTTGTCTGCTCAGCATCACGAAACCATAACCCTACCCCCGCCCCCTCTTTTTCAGCCCCTGTCCTTTCTTCATCCTCTCCCTCCTAGAGTGACAGACTCGTTTCTATCCAATCAGATCTCTTCCTGCTTCTTTCATCCCCATTTTGGACTTTCAGTGCATACCTAACTGCTTTGTGGTTCACACATGCTTGAGAAGGACGAGCCACAGAACAGGTTAAGACCAGTTGTGTCTCAGGAGTAAGAATATAAAATAATTGACTTCCTGTCAATACTTTCCCACTATGGGGCCTGTTACGGAAATGAATAAAACCACAGAGTAATAAATTAAAGATAATTATTAATTTTAGAGAATTCACCATATTTGACTCACAAATTTCACATTTAAGTAAAAGAACTTGAAATTGAAATTGGAAATTATTATACAAGGGAAAAAGAAACAAGCTTAATAGAAAGTTACTTTTTTATAAGACAAATAAATTACTTTTGGCAACTATGTGCTAATAAATACTTTTAACACTGTTAGAAATACATTTAAATATGAGTATATGTGCATACATGTGTGTATGTACACTGCTAACATTTTTCATATTAAAAGCTAGAGAGAGCAACATTTTCTTGACTGGAAGAAACATACAGACAGAAAGTGACTCTCAAAAGAAGCAGCTCTGGAGCCTGAAATCTCCAAAAGAAAGGACATGAACACTGTTTATCAACTGTAGCAAAGGGTTTCCGAAGATTTCCATATGGCTGAAAAGTGAGTTATCAAGGACTTTGGGGGTTAGAGGAGGGTCAGACACTGTCTGGGGTCTGGGAATAAGGTAATACTTTTCCAGACTTCGGCTGTCCACACTATTAATAGCTCCATTCAAGAAGAAATGGATGCTTTGAGGTCTCTGTGTCCATCCAATCAACAATATGGTAACCTAGACAAGACCTATACAGCGACAATACTAGATAACATGCCAACACAGATAGGAGAAATCTCGCAAAGTCTTAGATAAGAACTATAGGTAACCAATGGCTGCTAAGAGAGGGAGAATCAGTATTTTCCAGGAACAAGCCCCTGACAGGTTATCAAATGCCAAGAAATCAACCCTGAACACATATGATAACGTCAGATGGACTCAGTCAGTTACATGTATGTGTGTGTGTATGTACATATATGTAACAATAATAATTAAAGAATAGGTCAGTATTTTGAGAGGGTTACACAGGGGAATTTTAAGTGTAAGAGAAAGAGTAAAAATTATGTAAATACTCATTTATGAAATCCTCACTATGGTTTTACATTTTTAAATTAAAAAAAATCAAATAGCTCATCTAAGATCACACTGAGAGCAAACTTGACGATTCAAAAACTGATTTACTGGGCTGTGCCATAATAAAATGTAAGGAACTGATTATTGCTTCATTAAAATATTCTCACCAATATTCTTCAATTGTTGACAGCAATTATATGTTCTGTTTTCTTAAACCATATCATTTCTGAAGAGCTATACTCCAAAGTTATTTTCATATTTATCATGGACTTGGACTGGAATTCAAATACTGAAGCTTCTAGCTCTTTACACAGTTGTTTTGCAGTGAGGTATATATTATAATGTTCCCACCCAATAAGGAAAATAACAGTAGCTAAGGATTATTGAGTATCATTTTCTGGTATAATTCTGACAACTTTAGGCTCATTTATTTTTATATTTATTTGTTTGTTTATTTTTGGTTTGTCAATTTTATAAGAGACAGTTTCTCTGTGTGTAGCCCTGGCTATTTTGGAATTTTCTGTAGACCAGGCTGACCTCAAACTCATTAAGATCTGCCTGCCTCTGCCTCCCAAATACTGGGATTAAAGGCGTGTGCCTCCACCATCCAGCTAAACTCATTAATTGAAGTTGCTTTAATCTTCATAGCAAATAGCAGAATCTATAAACTAATGATATTACTATAGCCAATGGATACAGGAGAAAACTGAAAATTTGCTTCCTTAAAACGATAATTATTATAACTGATTATAATGTGTTTTGGCCAAATCCTCCCACACTTTCTATCCTCCGGTTTCTCCCATATCGCACGTCATTTTCCCTCCCAATGTCATGAGCTCTTTATAAAACCTACTGAGTCCACTTTGTGATTCTGGTATGCACATGATGGTAGGGTCATTCCCTGGAGTATGGGAAACACATCAAGAGCCACAGTCAAAGTAAGCTGATTCTCCCTCCCCCGGAAGCCAACAGCTTTTCTTCAAATGCCTTTGGTGCTGATGAAAGTGCAAAGTGTCACAGCCGTTATGGAAAAATTGAGAGATAACTAATATGAAAATGTGTTTTAAAAAAAACAAGATCTTGAAAAATATGTCATCCCTAAAAAGATAGGAAAAGCAAACTGCAAGATCAAAGGAAACACCACTCAGCTAGGGTTGGGATTTCATGTACCCCTCCCCGTCTATGCTAGAAGTTTAGATGGCTCAATATTGTGAAGGTCTTGGGTATGCAGTCACGGCCACTGTGAGCTCATATGTGCAGTGTCCCTGTCCTCTCCAGAAAAGACTGTTTCACAGCAGGCCTCTACTTCTGACCACCTCTTCCAGGAAGATGCCTGAGCCGTAGGTGAGAAGTTGTAATATAGATGCCCTGTCTAGAGCTGAGAACTCCCGGGCCTCTTGTGTGCTTTAGGTTAGCCAGTTGTAAGTTTCTCCATTATTCATCATCTGCTGCAGAAAGAAGTTGAAGTTACTCTGATAAAGGCTGAGAGTTGCACTATCCTGTGAGTAAAAAAATAAATATTTAGAAGGCAATTTAATATTATATCCATTTTGCCAATTATCGGCAATTAGTTCTCTCCTAAGGCCTATAACCTAACCAGACATGAATTATTGGTCCAGATAACCAAGCTTGAGTTCCAACTTGTGATACAGGCTTAAATCCAACCAGAAAGTGGTTGGTTACTCCCAAAACATTCATGCCGGTATTGTACCAGTGGGCACGTCTTGCCCGGAGGACTGTTGTTGTAACTTGCAGGGTTCACAGCACAGCTGGGTACAACTGTTGGTAATTTTTATCCCCTAGCAGTTTGTATAGCACATCCTGGCCCTGTGAAAGCTAGAAGGGATGAATTTCCAGATTAGTTCCACCTTGCTTTCTCTACACTGAATATACTATGTCTCCAGCCACAGCATCCTAACATCAAGACTTAAGGGGAACGCAATGCCAGTAGCCTGGTTTGAGCATCTATACGGCTTCACTGGCAAACAATTCAAAGTGAGATAATCCACATTTGACACTTTTTGTTTGAGAGTCAATGCATCTGGTAAAGGCATTATCCTTCCATAAAGATGATCTCTGCTTAAATACTTTTTATGTAAGTGTATATTTTAGGAATCTTCTACAATAATAGGTTTACATATGGCTTTCTCAAAGGTCTTCAGTGTTGTGAGAGTGTAAACCAGCACAGCCACTATGGAAATTGAGAGATAACTAATATGAAAATGTGCTTTATAAAAAGATCTTGGAAAATATGTGATCCCTAAAAAGATAGGAAAAGCAAACTGCAAGATCAAAAGAAGTCCTTCAGAAAAAGTTACCATATACAGAATTACATAGACTATTTATTCTAATATATTAAAACATTTATTGTAAATGAAAACAACTTTTAGGGTATATTTTTCTCATTTGCAAGAATTCCCAAGTATTCCCTCTGCTTCCTAAAATATCACAGCCAGAATTTAAATAAAATGAGTGTTCACAGCCAAATAACTCAAAAAAAACTTAATCTTGGAAAATTAAGATCAGGTTGAGCAAAATGTCAGACTCAAAAAGACAAATATTGCATGTTTTCCCTTACCTACATAATCTAGATTAATAATAAGAACAGGAAGGCTTCCTTTTTAATTGGGTAGCAGTTAATCTACAGATTCATAGCTGCTCAAAGTACTTTGACTATTGAGTGCTCAGTTCTAAACAGGGCATCTATATAACACACACACACACACACACACACACACACACACACACACACACACACCAGCACAAGGCCCAGGGAAGATATAGAAAAGTGGGCACAGATAACATTAGAGGTGGAGAATAGGGAATTGGGCTGTGGAATGCTGTCTTCTGGACCTAACAGGGCCCATACACTCATAACAGCTGTAGCGACCTACACAAGACCTTCATAAAACCAAGCCTATCAACGTTCCAGAACAGAGGGTGGAGGGGCTCTTGAGGCCCTACCCCGAGCTGAGCAGTTTGGCAGTTAACATCTTCTGAGGAAGAGGGACTCATTTTTCTTCAGGGGTGTAACCTGTGCTCCAGTAAATAGGCCCACATTCATTCATGAAAGTAACCCTAATTAAACTCAGTGGATCATAAATTTAAAAAAGACATGAAAATAAGCAAGGATCTGTCAGGAAGGATCCCAGAGGGAGTGGGAAGGAGTTGGAGGGCGGTTAGAGGCAGTAACCACATACATTATACATATGTATTAATTTGCCAAGGGATGATTTAGTTCAATAATTAAGTAACATAAAAAAGAAGGAATACATGAAAGTAGAAAATTTACTTGGAAAAGGGGGAAACCCTGGGGATGAGGAAGGGGAAACAAGAGAAGGTAATGAAGATAAGTATGATCAAAGTCTGTGATGTATGTATACGGAGATGTCACAACAAAGCCCATTGTTTTGTTCAATTAGTATATACTAGTGAAAAGCTAAAATTAAAAAAAAAAACATCCATCTGTGTAAAACTTAGAGGAAGAGAAACAGGCTAAAGGGAAAAGGTCTGCACAGTAGCCAAAACAGCAGCAGTGTGTATTGTGATGGCTTCTGGAGACTTGGAAGTGCTGAGGACTTTACAGTCACCTTGGTCAAGTTCACTCTCCATTTAAGATGCACTAAAGTACCATGAAATGAGATTTAAAAGTTAGTGATCCTGCTCTACCCCCACCCCCAATGGAGTGTGACCCTGGGCAGAACTCTTATGGCCCTGTTCCTCACCATCACACAGGGCTGACGTAAAGATTAAACAAGTCTGTATTAGAATGTGCACTGCCAGCTAGACATTTCTACAGAATCTAAGATTTGTTCCTTCCAGCTATTTTACTTTTAAGAAAACGATTAACAATTAAAATCCAAACACTTTTTTAAAAGTATAGAGCATTTATTAACAGCGGGAAGAGTACACTTCCAATAACAATGTATTAAATACTCCAGAATAAACATGACCAGAAAAGAATTAGAATCGCATAACAGAGAATGGGCACAAAGTGAAACTCATTCAATTCCAGCACCCAAAATATATTTTAGAGCAAGTAACCTGATACTCCCACATAGCATACCTTTATTTACTTCTCCAGAGAAAGACAGCATTGGCCACAAACACCATAATAGCTCCCCTCCCCCGTTCACAATTTTCCTCTCTGTCATGGCATTTGCCCACATTCAGCTACAACCTAAAAAGGCTAAATGAGAGATTTCTGAAATTAACACGTCACAATTTAAAATTGTTTCCTAAGAAGGTTGAATCGGCTGCTGTCATCCATCCTGCTCCATCCCACCTAGGCATAAATCACCTCCTTGTCCAGAGCATTGCCTCTGTATATGCTGCCCTCCATTAGTCTCTTAGTCACCATTCCAGTTATCAAGTCAACTATGATGGTATCCCAGGGCTTGTGTTCAGGAAAACTTTATAAAGTAGCCAAATGCTATGTCACCGTGCCTACCTACTTCATTCACGTCACTTCCTCTCCTCACGGAGGCATTTCCTCACCTCACATCATCATAGCAAACAGGATAAGCCATGTCTAGAGAGAGAGGCCACAGTCACAACTGTTATCACACTATCTGGTTATAATCATTTCATGCTGTTAACAATTATGTCTATTAATCTTTTATGTGCCTAAATAATAAATTAAACTTTATAATAGGTATAAGAAAAATACAGTGTGTATTGGTTTGGTACCAAGCTTGGTATAGGAAGTCCTTCTCTATATGTGTTGTTTTTATTGGTTAATGAATAAAGCTACTTTGGCTTACCCGCAGGGCAGAACACAACAAGATGGGAATTCCAAGAAGAGGTAGAGAAGAAAGTAGGTGGAGTCAGGGAGATGCCATATAGCTGCCAAAGGAGACAGACACTGGACTGAACCTTACCCCTTAACAGTAAACCATGAGTCTCTTGGTAAAATACAAAATAATAGAAATGAGTAATTTAAGATGTAAGCATTAGCTAGGAATATGCTAGAGTCATTGGCCAAACAGTGTTGCAATTACTTTAGTTCCTGTGTGATTATTTGGGTCTGGGTGGCCAGGAAACAAACAAGCAGCCTCTACCTACAGAATGCCACCCAAATGTTTGGGGTTCATGTTCACCATCCACTTCAGATCTGGGTGTTTGTGTGCCCTCTCCTGGTCAGGAGGAAAGTAGCTGAGACCATGACTATGGCTCAGTGCCTCCACACCGCCCCCGGGCAGGTGGCAGGATCAAGTCTGCTAGGAGCGCACAGGCAGGAGAGCATGGTAGAGTAGGCAGCCATGCACAGAGATATTTCTAGCCCATGAAGTGCACTGCAAGGCAAATTTAGATTTTAGATGGATAAAAAGGGTTTATATGCTGCACAGTGCTACCCAGAGTTGAGGTGGTAGGTGTGGTTCCCACCCAGTGGTCCCAGAGCTGGTGGTAAGGTACCTCCGCCATATTGGAAGTCTATGAGAGGTGAAGCCAGCCAACATCCAGAGCTGCCACAACTATGATGCTTATCATTTTAAAGTACTCCTCATCAGAAAATAATTACAGATATGCAATAAAGACAGATTCAGACAGAAATAAACCTCTAAACGGGTCACAGTGTATTTAAAAACTGTACATAGGCTTGAAAGGGAGAAGATATAGAAAAATAAAACAAAGTCTTTAAAGAGACAAAGTAAGGCAGTCATAGATTAAAGAAGTAAAGAAAAATAAACTGTAAAGATGCAATATACACAGAGAGTCTGGATTATGTATATTATTGTGTTTTCTTTGCATTTTTGACTATAGAGAGATATTTGATTCTGGGGGCTGCTAAGCTAAATGACCTATATATTTTAAAGGTATCTTGATTTCAAAATTTGGGTCTAAGGATATGTTGCTTTGGAAAAGAGGTTCTGCTTTTGTTTCCACAGAGGATGAGAACCTGTGGATTCCTTCCAGACTAATGTGGTTTGATGGATCAAGACAACCCCAAAGGTTTCCATCCATGAATAAAAATGACTCCCATAAGCATATATATTTGAAAGCTTAATTATCAGGGAACAGCACTACTTGAGAAAGGATTAGGTGTGGTCTTGTTGAAATAAGTGTGGCCTTTTTTAGAAGAAGTATGTTACTAGGGGTGGGCTTTGGGGTTTCAAAAGACCAAGCCAAGCCCAGTGGTTCATTCTTTCTGCTGCCTTCAGATCTTGACACAAAACTCTTAGCTACTTCTCCAGCACCATGTCTGTCTTGTGCCACCATTTTCCTACCATGATGATAAGACTAAACCTCTGAAATTGAAAGCAAGTCCCCAGTTAAATGCTTTCTTTGTAAGAGTTACCATGGTCACATTGTCTCTTCAGGGCAATAGAACACTGACTAAAACAATAAGTAACAATAGTATTGTTCACCTACATGGATGTCAAAAATTTCTTTTTAAAAAATGAGAGAGAATGAAAAGAAAACAGGCTCAATCAAGGGGAGAAAAAGCTTCTATCTTATTCTAACTCCAGAGTCTGACCCACTACTGAGTAAAATACAAACTATTCTAAGGAATTATAGGATGAGAGAAAGAGAGAGAGGGTTGAGTATGGATCAAATTGACTTTCCAAGAATCCTGAAAGATCTGAAATGAAGGGATTCCATGTCCTGCCGATTTAAGCATGCAGTCTATCTTTTGGTTACTGTGTTAGTTGGGGGTTTCTATTACTGTGAAGAAACATCGTGACCACAGCCACTCTTAAAAAGAAAAACTTTCAATTGGGTGACTTAGAGTTTCAGATATTTAGTCCATTATCATGGTGGGAAACATGGTGGCATGCAGACAGACATGGTGCTAGAGAAGGGGCTGAGAGTTCTACATCTTGACTTGCAGGTAACAAGAAGTGGTCTGTCTTACTGGGCATTCCTTGATCATACAGAAGATCTCAAAGCCTGCCCCCACAGTGACACACTTCTTCCAACAAGACCACACCTAGTCCAACAAGGCCACACCTCTTAATAGTGCCACTCCCTTTGGGAGCCATTTTCATTCAAACTACCACATGTACATTAACATATGGTATTGATTAGCAGCCCTTCATCTGCCACTTTGAATCCGTTTACCAGTGGGTTTTTTTTTCTGGTTTTATATCCCTATATTTTATTTTCTAAAATTTGTGTTTATTCATTTGTGCTTGGGGGTGTACACATGTGTCATAGTATACATGTGGAGGCTGGAAGACAACCTGTGGGAGCCAGTTCTCTCCTTTCGCTCTGTGGGTGCCAGGAATTGAACTCAGTCAGTACTGGAAGGAAAGACCTTTGCCCACTGAGCCATCTCACCAGGCTTTTCGATGTTGTCACCTCCATCCCTGAGTCTAAGGCAGCTCCAACAGGGCGCTATGGAAAACCTCAAAATCACAGAACGATTTGTGCGATTAGGCAGCCATTGTACACTCTGGGTGTCCACTTGGCTCTCTCGCAGAACTGCTCCTAGGAGAGCAGTCCTGATGCTTCGTTGGAATAAATTTAAAGCCTTTAATGGGTAAAAGTGATTGTTTCTGGCCACCTTGTTTTAGAAGGTGAGACTCTGTAAGAGGTTACTGCACGCCTACCCGGGAGAATCTAGAACGTTAAAGTCCCATTTGTGGGCAACAGTCAGCTCCACAGAAGCAGTGGCCAGAATACAACATCCATTTTTTTTTAACCATTCTTCATGCAGGAGCAGGGGTCTGGATTGATTGTGCTCCGTGCTCCATAGCATATTGTTGTGCTTGGCCCAGGAAAGCCTTGCTCTGATTTTACCTTTCAGTTTGTCTCTATTTGTTATTCCTTTCCTTTTCATCTCACTGCTCACATTTTTAATGTTTAATGTGTTTTTTTTTTAAATTGGGCCGCCCTTAGTCTGTCCTCAAGCCTCCTTCTAATATCTGCATCCAATTGTCCCATTCCTCACATGTCCCATACCATGATGCCCACTTTGACACTTCAGATACTTGATCCCTGGTTCCTCATTCATTCTATTCCATGATGTATTGGTATCATCATGATTAATCAATTAGTAACCTCCTCCTAAACTCAGGGATGTAGGCTTTAGAAAGGACGTCCTGGACCTACCAGAGATGCCTTTGTCTCCCCAGAGCCTTGATGTCAGGGATGTTCCACGGAATACACATCCAAAACATAACACTTGTGAATGATGATGATGATGTGGTTTTCCTACTCTGATTCAAAGTAGGGGACTGTGGGGAGCAGAAGAAGCCCTAAGCGTGAGTGGTCCTGAGTGAAGGTGTATTTTTGACACAGGCACAGCCTCAGTCCCAGAGAGAAATGGCAAGGCCTTCCCTTCTGGTTTGTGTGTGGATGTTAGTAGTGTATGCAGAAAATGTCCACCTAGTTTTCTCTCCCACCCCTCATGGATATTTGTGGCCTGAAGACTGCTCTCCTACAGTGTCTGGTCCTACCAAGATTGGCTAAACCTGTCTCCTTCTTTATTTTTATGCAATAATCCCAGTTCTCTGTTCAACTCTCTATATAAAAAAAAAAAAACATGCTGAGCCTTTGGGATTCTGTAGTTTCTGCATCCAAAAGCCCAGTCCACACAATTACTAGCATTCTTGCACATGTGTCCATATGTCTGTCTGTTTCTTCATTCCTTTGCTGTCCTGGTCAGGTCCATCCTTGAAGCCATGCTGGACACAGCAGCGGAAAAAGGTGTATCTTTCTACTGGCATTGAGATGTACCCATGGGAAAGATGAAAATGCAAATCAGAAAAAAACACATGATTCATGATGGGCTGTGCTCTTGATCAATAGTGGCCTGCCCTTCAGGACTTTCTATGCAGTCATAACACGCACACACAGACTAGCAATCCAGAATGCAAACAAAGCGTGCCCCCAATTCTTAGAATGTATAATGGAAAGTACCCCTGTGCTCATATAATGAAACAGAAGAAAATAAGCTATGTTCGGCCGAGCCAACAGGATCCAGACGTATGCTGCTTGTGTAGGCCAGTAGCAATGGCCGCTGTTGTAGAACAGAGCCCTCCATACCCACAGAAACTCTGGTTTCCCACTAGACAGACTGTTCTTTAGATAGCAACTCCCATGAGAGACATGTCACCAAGTGGCATAATAGAAGACTGTGTCTTTTATGAGAAAGGTTTAGAATATGCAATGCCACCGAGATTCTTTGAGACTCGTTTTTGAATCTTCAATCTGGTGGTGTCACGCAGACGAAATGTGAAGCAGCATATGTTCTTGAGTATCTCACAGCTGTCATCGACAAAAACTATAGACAGCTTTAGCTCAGCCAGCACGCTCACTTCCTGCAAATAAAGGGTAGAACAGACACCCGTATCGCTACACTAAAACAGCACGTGTCTGGGCATTATTCTTCATTTAGACATAGCATTTTTTTATTTGCAGCTGGCTTTGCAATTGCTCCAGGTACTGGCTCCATATGTCAACTTTGTGAACGGCGTTTTCCGAGACGATGGTCAAAAGAACTCAGATGTTAAGACTACACCATCACACTGAGGACCTACAGCTACTGAGTCCTGCAGCTCCACGGGTTGAGATGCTTAAAACTGTGAGGTACATTTTAGAGGTCTGGGAACCACCATTTCTCTTCTTAAATATGCTCCTGGGAAGTTGTGTTAGGTGCTAAAATTTCTCCTTATCCACAATATGAAAGTGAGACTGGTCTCCATTTTACATTTTTTTGCCTTCTCTGTGATGGGTGGCTGTGGTAAAAAATTATCTCCACTTTAGCAATAGAAAGCCACTGAAGCATTGAGTCATAGAATTTGGAGTTTTCTCTGGCTCCAGCCAGCAGATCATTTAGCAAAGGATCATGCATGGGGACACAGTGGGAAGCACTTTTATGGCACAAAAATTGAAACCTGCTTATTTACCGGGAAAAAAACTAAGAACTAACACAGTAAGCCCCACGCAGAGCTCTTGGTAGCCATGATTCTCAACGACTGAATGACTACAGCAACAACAATCAGGTTGTCCTCTGCCCACTTTGGCCATTTAAACTTCTTTGCAAGGCCAAAAAAAATATTATTAGGGCATTTTGAATCAGTTTGCATATGATATACAAGACCTTTTTACATCATACGGTGTTTATCTAATAAAATTTTGTGAAGACTTTGCGAGAGAAGCAGGGAACAGGCAATCGAGCATCTCTAGTTCCTGCGATGCGTAATTAACCAGGTAGCTCTTTGCCTGTGTATTCATTCATTTGATTTTCCAGCTCCCTCGGGGATCCAAATGCAAACTAGAGCACTTGAGAATAGCCCACAGATTTAGCAGGTACTCTGGGGAATGCAAGGTCCATAAACTGGTACACTAGCCTTGTCCATAGATGGGGTATAAAGTACTTTTACTGCCACAACACGGACGACGGTGTTCCTCAGCCTGAAACAATTCAGTATTAGTAACCAATACAGCCTCGGTACCAAAATTTCCTTTATTTCTCCTAATTGCTTTGGACCAATGGAAAAGTAAATGCAACTGAATGGGAACTGCTTTTCAAGGAGCTGTGTCTGCACTCGAAGTGTGAGGAGAGAGTGAACATGCATCTCATCTCCCTGGGCCCAATACTCAGAGCTTTCTACTTGAAGATATAATAGAAAGTTCCTATGGCCACTTCTCATACTGATTTTATATGGCTTTTGGAATATGATGTGTTAGATACAGAAATTCCAAGTCAATAATCAAGGGTTTAAAATTCAGCCTTGTCTTTCCTCATCACTGAACTTGAGTTCTAAGCTCAAGCTCTAGAGATCCTTGCAGCAGGAGACCTCTCCTGTTTAAATTCGCTAAAGTTAGTGCCTCTAGGACTGGAGGGTGGCTCAGCAGTGAAGAGCACTTGCTGTTCTTGCAGAGGGCCCAGGTTTGGTTTCCAGAACCCGTGGGTATCAATGGTGAGACAGTGTGGGTTCTTTGGACTCTCCTCTTCTGATAAAGCTACCAGTAACATCCCGGGAGCTCTTCCCTAATGATTCAATATACCACTAATCCAAAAACCCCTCAAAATACTATCGACATATGACTCTAGGAATTAAGTTTCTAATACATGAATTCTGGGATTCACACGCAAACTTTGAAGCAGTAGATGCTGTGGACCCAAGCTTGGTTATCAGTATCTACTTGGCACTCCACTTTCAGGGGATCCAACACCCATCTTTTAGTCTCTGTGGGCACCAGGCATGCATGTAGTGTACAAACAACATGCAAGCAAACACTCTTACATATAAGATAAAAATATGTCTCTTTTATTAAAAGAATTTTTATAGAATATAATCTGATCACGTTTCCCTCTCCTCCAGCTTTCTCCAGATCCTTCCTACTGCCCATTCATACAGCTATATGCCCTCTTATTCTTCTTCTCTTTAGAGAACAAAAAATAAATTAAAAAAGAAAGCAACACAAGAAGCACAACACATACACACCCCGAGAGCCATAAAATCACAAAATCAGAATCCATAATATACAAACAAAATACTAGCAAGGCCAAAAAACAGAGCCCAAACAAATCAATAAGAGACAAAAAGTCTACAAAAGTACCAGTGAGTTCGTTTTGTGTTGATCTGGTCACGGGACCTACTCTTAAATGTGGTTAACATACCCAGTGAGACTCCATTGGAGAAAACTAATTTTTCCTTTGCAAGTGGATGTCATTTGAAAACAGCTTCTTGGTTAGAGATCCACTCCCCGTCTCAGCACTGGGACCCCATCTGGCTTGAATGTGTGCAGGCCTGTGCGGGCTGCCACAGTTTGTACGGGTTCATATGCACATTAGACTCGCATGTAGGAAACAGTCTCCTTGCAGTCATCCACACCCTCTGGATTTTACAGTCTTTCTGTCTCCCCTTCCACGAAGCTTTCTGAGCCCTGGGAGGAGGAAATAAAGCTTTTTTCTAATTATTGTTCTTTAAGTCAAGTCAAGGGCAAGTTAGACAAACTCAGGGTTTCATGCTTTCTCTTCATTCTCTTCAGATGGAATCAAAATACAAGTTTACGGGCAGCACAGTGTGGTGGGTGAGACAGCCTGTCTTCTTACATCCAGCGATGGCATGTCACCTGCTTGTCTTCAGTCATCTGTCTCCACAGTGTCCATGGCTGCAAGGTTTGGGTGTGGACCCCAGAATTCATGTATCAGAGGTTTACTTCCTAAAGTCCTATGTAGATAGTATTTTGAGGGGCCTTTGGGATTAGCATCAGGGTGGAACTGGTACGACTCTGTTGATGGGTTTATAAGAAGAGGAGAACCCCAAAGAATACACACTCTCCTTCTCACCAAGTGATGTCCTCCATTCTGCTGCAGTATAACAGGAAGGCCCTCGCCGGAGCCAGCAGCATGTCCTTAGACTTGCACCCTCTAGAACCATGAGCTAAACCTCCAGTCTTTACAAATGCCTCATCTTGGTATTCAGTTACAACTAACAGAAAATAGTCTGAGACATCTGCCCACTGTATGCCCGACACAGCTATACAGCCACACCCACAATCCCCTCAGGGATAGTGAAGATTCTTGTGGCCTTTCTTCTGACCTGCAGGAGACTTAGACTGGCCATACCTAGCCATACTATCGCCCTCTCCTCTTTGCTACTGTTTCCGTATACTCACAGGGCTTATTATATTCTCATATCCCATTCACAAAAAAAAAAAATCTTGCTTTTGGAATCCATCAGATCAGCAGTTCTCAACCTGTGGGTCATGATCCTTTTGGGGGTCCAACAGCTCTTTCACATGGGTCATCTAAGACCATTGGAAAACACAGACATTTACATGATGATTCCTAATTGTAGCAAATTTATAGGTATGAGGTAACAACAAAAATAAATTTATGGTTGAGGTCACCATAAGATGAGGAACTATGTTAAAGGGTCTCAGCATTAGAAAGGTTGAGAACCGCTGCTCTGAACCAATCTGAAACTCTTGTCCATTCTCATCCAAGGTTTGGCCTCTCAACAAAGACTCAAGTCAGACATCCCTGGCTCTGTCACTTAATACTACATGTGCCACTTTGAACACTTGAACCCATGTGTCTCACTTGTGCCAACAACAAAGTGACATCTCAGCAAGCTGTTCAGAACAAAATGGATTAAAATATATAAAGCATACAGAACTATGTTCAACATCTAATAAGTACTGTGTTGAGTGTCACAATATTATTGCTTCTGATCTGCAGTGAAGACTGGGGATGGGGCCACCTTCTCCTAGAATCGTAACAGTACCGACACTCCAAGCCACTTAGTAGAATTAGAATTAGCTTTCTCCTCACATTTTCTTTCTTTTCAATACAATGTTGATTAAATAAATACCAACTCTACCCTTTCGATGTATAGTGAATGTTTTATTTCAATTAGGCAGTCAAATCCAACTAAAATACCTCCAGGGGCCTCATCCTGCCTCCCATGATATAGGATCCCATGAAGCAAGATGCTGTGATCTCGGGAAGCAAATGGACTTCATAAAACTGCTCCTCTGGTCATCTGTTGTGAGAAGAACAACGTGCCGAGGCCAGTTACACCTGCCCCATCCTTCAAAGAATTTAAGAATTTCTAACAGCAGTGCAACACAGCCAGATCAATAGCCCACTTAACAACTTGAGACAACTCACAGAAAACCGCAAAACATACCCAAAATAGTCACGACCTAGCCATCTGCAACCTCATAAAAACAACAGCTACCGCCTGGACTCAGCCACTATTACTGCTACGAGAGCGAAAATGCTAATGTTGTTGCGGGAAGGTAAAGGTAGCAGTAAATCTATCCCACAAGAGCTGTGTTCTGTTCTGAGCACAAATGGTATCAACACTTAGTGGGATAATTTTACTTAAATAAAATGGATTTTTCTGTTGGTTTTTTTTTAAAGCTCTGCATATGTTTTTGGTTCCTGAACAAGATCCTCTGGCACAAGCGTCTCTCCTCTAAGCATACTCAGAATATCGACGCAACCAGGCCATTAGGGCAAGATCCGACGAGATATGGCTCCAGCTTTGCGAGAACATTACTCAGAGTCTCCAAAAGCATGTTTGGCTCCACGACTCCAACTTTACAGCTCCAAGTTTTCAAAAGCCTTTTTAAGAAACAGCTATTTAATACCACCAGTCATTTAAAATCGACCCATGTCCATCTGAGCTTAAGGTAGTCCAACTTGTAAGGAAAGGTAACACCTATTTCTCAACAGTTCTGATCTACCTCAATACAAAGACCTTTCCCCTCCACTCAGCTCCAATGACATGTTGTAAATGTCAGCTTTTCAGACAATGATAAATCCACAGTTTCGGCTCAGTAGTTACAATGAAGTTAGTTATAATATGTGAGAGGCATGATCCTCAAGAATGCCCCAGGCAGAGAGCTATTAAATCTCAGATTCATTTAGCTATGTAAATGGAGCCAGATCTGTGTTTCTGTAAAACCACAAACTATTGATCATTTTCGTCGGCATACCTTCCTTCTACCACTCACAGACCGAGAGGAAGAGTGTTAACTCACTGCCCAATTGCTTGTTCTCAAATAATGATAAGGGTTCACACTTAATAGAGAGTTTGTTATAGTTTGCTCGGGGTCTTAAGCTATTTATGAATATTATTCCATTCAGCATTCAAGCAAGACCATATTTTATGTACGGAAAAACTCAGGGATGAGTCTGAGATCATGCAACTCTCTGGTGGAGGCACCAGGACCATGAATTGTTAGCTCTGAATGAAGGTTTGACACACATTTGAAGGGAGTCTCAGGGAAGAACTGTGTGGATTAGGTTGGCCTGTGGGCAACCCTGTGCAGGGTTTTCTTAGTTGTGTTGGGAAGACCTGCCCACTGGGGATGATACTGTTCCCTTATCAAGACATTCTGAATTAAGTATAAGGTGAGCTGAGCACAAGAATACTTGTATTCATCTCTGCTCTTGACAGGGAACTTGCACTGGCTGGTTCAAGTTTCTGACACCTCGACTACCCAACAGCGATGAGCTGAATCAACCCTTTCTCCTGTAAGTTGCATTTGTCAAGCTATTTTGTCAAAGGACTGGAAAGGAAACTAAAACAGCAGATAAACCCAGGATTTCCTTGTTTCCAAGCCTCAGTTCTTGACCTAGCAGTCTATACAACCGCCTACGCTGAAGCAAGAATAAGAAAAACCCAGAGACAGATATCACCGTTCAAACTAAAAATGGGAACGGCAAAGCAGCCAACCACTCAAGAGATATTTTAGCTCTACCAAATCTTCAGACTGAAGGCATGAGATCCTGTCTCCACGAATCCTCAAACTTCACACTCCAGTGAGTTTCTATCTCTTCCCTTTTATATTCCTCTCTCTGCCCAGCCATATCACTCCTGTCTCCACCTCCCTAGTGCTGGGATTAAAGGCATAGGATCCCAAGTGCTAGGATCACCTTTGTGTGAGTTCTGTTTCTCTTTTAGAGTAATTCAATCTTGTGTAGCTCAGGGTGGCCTTGAACTCACATAGATCTGCTTGCCTCTGTCTCCAGAGTCCTGGGATTAAAGGTGTATGCTACCACTCCCTGGTCTATTTGGCTAACTAGTATGACTGTTTTGCTCCCTGATCTTCAGGCAAGCTTTATTTATTAAAAACACAAATAATACACCACTATACTACCCTGCACAGGTGTTGAAATGCTGCATTCCCTACTTTCCAACCCGCAATTCAAAACCAAATATGATTTTGTTTTATTTACCTCCTTGAATTACAGGTTTTCTTTCCTTTTCATTAAAAAAAAATCTCTAATCCCTCTGAAATGCCTACCACCTGGAAGTCCCTTCTTCATAGAACACCTTTGCTATATGCAACAATATAATTAAGGTACAGTATCATTAAGGTCTGTAAGTTACTTGAAAAATCAAAATCAAGTCACCCTTAATATGAATGTGCACGTCCCTTTATTTTGTGAGACAGTGTCTTACACTATTCTTCACACTAGCATAGAAATGACTACATAAGTGAATATGGCCTTGATTTTTGGAACACAAACTGCTGTAAATGGAAATCATTTAAATGGAACAAAATATTTTGCCATAAAATCCAGTTACCTTTAATATTTGTTTCTTAATAAGCAATATTGGAATAATATCAAGTATCCTAAAAATTCAACTTGATATGGTTAATTTTTATTATATGTTATAATTAGATTGCCTTCCTTTCATTTCCATGTCCTTCTCACCCTTGCATAGCACTGTTTTAGCAATAGTTTATTTTTGTGAAATTAAAATGTAGAAATACTATAAATCTACATGAATGTACACATGTAATTGTTAAAATGTACACAGCTCAACTCTATATATATGAACCTAATTAGATACTTAAATGTTAATTTAATCAGGAGCAAGTTTGGGAATTCTTTTAAATGATTACGTGAATAAAATCTAACTGGTAGGGTGGCATGAAGTGACCGATTGTAAAAACAGGTCAAGGGTACCACAAAATGTACAAAATAAGGGTGTTTTTTTTTCCGGTGTGGGATCAAATACTCAAACAGCATGGGTGAAGATCTCCATCTTTCTGCTCTCTTACAGACACTGAAGAAAATGCCAGGGCCACTCCATATAGCTAAGGCAGCATTGAAAGACACCAGGAAAGATAGAGACATAGAAAAGACAACAGGGATGTACATGTATATGAAATGGCCTTGTTAAAGGGGGCTAGGAATGATGTCCCCTCTGTGAGTTGCTTGTATAGGTTAATGAATAAAGAAACTGCCTTGGCCTAATAGGACAGAACTTAGGTAGGCAAAGAAGACAGAACTGAATTCTGGGAGGAAGAAAGCAGAGTCAGGAGATGCTATGGGCTCGCCATCAGAGATAGACATGCTGAGACTTTGCTGGTAGGCCATGACCTTGTGGTGATATACGGATTAATAGAAATGGGTTAAATTAATATGTAAGAGTTAGCCAATAAGAAGTTGGGACTAATGGACCAAGAGTGATTTAATTAATACAATTTCTGTGTGGTTATTTCGGGGCTACTCTAGTCAGGCAGCTGGGAACCAACAAGCGGCCCTCTTACATAGAAAGACTACCCAGCTTGGCCACTGGGATAGCCAGCTCTTCCATAGAAAGCCTCCTTTCCAAACCTTCAACAGAGGAAATGAGCCTACAAAAGTCCCCAGATTTGTATCTCTTCAGGGTATCAGCCAATACTTTTAGTTTGTTATTGTTTCTAAGAGAAACAACTTCAAATGCATCAGAAGGGCACAGACACCAACTTGGAGGGATTTCCAGTGGTCACAGTTAAGACAATGTAAATAATAACAAGGAGAAAAGGGGATGAATTCTAACCCAAGGGCTAAAATAAAAGCCAGGACTTATAGCAACTAAGCAAATGAACCTTCCTTATAGTAGATCTCCAAGTATACATGTGGAATGAAGGAGGGATGGAAATAGAGACTCCGTTTGTCAAACAGCACAAAATATCATCTTTTAGACAAGAAACTCTGTTAAAGTCTTAAATTTATAGATGAAAGTTTGATGAGAGACAAGATAATGTCAGAGTTCCCAAGTATCTTTCTACAAGTTGCATAATAATTATGGGAGAGAAAAGAGTAAATATCAGAAATCTCCTTAACAAGTGACTGAGGTTAACACCAAGAGTAATGGAATAAATTTAACCATGGGCCTGTCAGCATGATGCATGGATTTTCATTTTTGTGGTATTTTTGTCAAAAACACTATATAGCCTGAATTGAACTATGAGCAAAGATCAGAGCACAAACTGAGTGCTGTTCTTTATGAGAATTGATCAATTCTCTTCAAACATGCCAAAGTCAATGAAACCAAAAGAGTAAAATACAAACCAAGAACCAGCCTCTGTTCAAAGATTCCAGGACACATTATTAAAACACGATGTGGAAACCCGGATTGGATTCAGACCAGAAAGGAAGCAGTGGAACGGTGGATGAAGTCCTATGATTTAATAGTACTATCTTACTATCAACTTCCTAATTTTAATCATTATGTTACTTTGTGTTAAGGTATAAACTGTTGCGACCTGGAAGAAGGACTTGCAGATATACTTCATATTTTTAAAACTTTTTACATAAGTATGTAGTTGTGTTTTAAAGTTTTAAAGTATAAAATTGCTATATCCTAGAAAATTCAGGATTAATTTTAGTAGCTAAATATACCCTTTTTCCTTAGAAATTAGAAAAATATCAGTTATCACAACTGTCCATTCACCTTCATAACTATAGTTCTTGAGTATCTCCTTTTCTCATATATTAGAAAAAATGCAGTTTTTATAAACATGCATATAATGCAATAATAAAGTTTTTTTAATTTTACTGTCCAAACAGCTCTAAATTTAAAATAAGGAAATATAGAAAACACAGAAAGTACAGAGGGAACCTGAATCCTTGCCACTGTCCAAAGTCCTTCATCATTAAATGTTCATGATAATGGCCAGCAGGGCAGCAGGCAGCCCATCGGTCTCATAAATGCTCATGATATCTGTCTTAGTTAGTTTCTATTGCTACAACGAAACACCATGACCAAAAAGCAAGTTGGGGAGTAAAGTTCATTGGGCTTACACTTTAGCATTGCTGTTCATCACTGAAGAAAGTTAGGACAGGAACTCAACAGGGCAGGATCCTGGAGACAGGAGCTGATGCAGCAGCAGCCATGGAGGGTACTGCTTACTGACTTGCTTCCCCTGGCTTGCTCAGCCTGCTTTCTTATAGAACCCAGAACCTGCAGCCCAGGGATGGCACCACCTACCATGGGCTCCCTCTCCACCATTGATTATTAAGTAAGAAAATGCCTTACAGCTGGATTTCAGGGAGGCATTTCCTCAGTGAGGCTCCTTCCTCTGGTGACTCTAGTTTCTGTCAAGTTGACACGCAAAACCATCCAGTATAACTGACCCCTTGTCCACTTGACACACAAATACATCACTATTAAGCCACAAAACTTCCTTTTTTATTCATCCCCAAGATCCTAAACAACTTTAAAAGCCCCACAGTCTTTATAAATTTGAACACATTAAAATTTCAATTCCTTTAAAATAACCAGTCTCGTTTAAAATCCAAAGTCATTTAAAATTCAAGTCTCTCACATACGGGCTCCAGTAAAATACTTTCTTACTTCAGGAGGGAAAAATCAGGGCACAGTCACAATCAAACCAAAGCAAACCAAAATTCCAACCATCCAATATCTGGGGGCCTTCGGGACTCCTCCAAAGGGCTGGGGTCACTTCTCTGACTCTGTCCTCTGCAGCACACACGGCTTGTGTTGTGGGCATCGTTGGCTCCACTCTGCTGTCGCTGCTGTTCTTGGTGGTCTTCCCATGGTACGAGCATCTCCAAAATGTGGAGTCCCTTGCTGCAGCTGGGCTGCACCTTCACCAATAGCCTCTCATAGGCTCTCTTCACAGGGCCAAGCTTCAACTTCTTCTCATGACCCCTTCAGCCCTAGGCCTTCAACTGTCATTGGGGCGGCACCTTCACCAATGGCCTCTCACAGTGCCAAGCCTCAGCTGCTCTCCATGATTCCTTCATGCCTTCAGAGCCAGTACCACCTGGGTGGCGACTCTACACATTACCAAGTCCAACTGCCAGCTCGAGCTACAACCTTGGCCGCCTCTTGAACACGGGCTCTCTGTGCTCTCAGGAAGCACTTCCCAGAAGATTTCACCAGTGATATTGGTCTCTCCTTAACCACTGCTAATTTCTTAGCTCCCGCTAACCAGCATCGATTGTCCCAGCAGCATAAAGGTTTCCTTCAGCTGTTCTGGTCTCTTGTTAGTGACAGCTGATTCTTCAGCCCCAGCTAACCAGAATCACAGCATTTTAATTCAAAATAACGAATGGCCCAGATAGAGTCTTTAAACTTCCCTCCGAAACTTTGCAAGCCAGGCCTCCATCCTTTGCACTTCTCTCAATATTCTTATCTTCCAAGTTCCCACAGAACATCCCACTGGGGTCTCAACACTCAGTGACTTTTCTAGCCCAAAGTTCCAAAGTCCTCCCACAATCCTTCCAAAAATGTAACCAGGTCTGTCACAGCAATACCCGACTCCTGGTATAAATTTCTGTCTTAGTTAGGGTTTCTGTTGCTGTAATGAAACACCATACCAAAAGCAAATTGGGGAGGAAAGGGTTTATTGGGCTTACACTTCACCAGATCCTGAAGGCAGGAGCTGATGCAGGGGCCATGGAGGAGTTTTGCTGTACTGGCTTGCTTCCCCTGGCTTGCTCAGCCTGCTTTCTTATAGAATCAGCAGCCCAGGGATGGCACCACTTACCAGGGGCTGGGAGCTCCCATATTGATCACTAAATAAGAGAATGCCTTACAGCTAGATCTCAACGAGGTATTCCCTCAGCTGAGGCTCCTTCCTCTGATGACTCTAGCTGTGTCAAGTTGACACACAAACCACCCAGTATAATATTACTGCCTCTTATACTTCTTGAGGTCTCTCTTCTTCAGGACTTGAAATATAATTTATATTCCCATCCTGCTGACCCCACTTTCTGAAATGTGATCATGATCCCTAGCAACTCAACCTACGAGTTCTTTCTTAGATATAGCTGTCCTCACATATTGCATCCTGTAACCGGAGAGGTGGGCATCTGCTTTTATCAAAAATGAGTCAACAACTCGTGGATACTCCTTTCAACCATCCCATCCTTGTTGTGTTATTCTGAGACTAATCCAAGTCCTCCCGCCATGGGTTCATAACTATTTCCTTATCTATATCTAAAGATAACATTATTATGATGCCTCTATCATTTCAATGTAAAAGGTATTACTAGTATCAAATATTCCCCCATTTGTTCATTTATAAAGAGGTGATATTTTAACCAAATCGATCCACAGATGTCACTCCACTGATACCGTCTTTAGTAAATGCCGAGCACCCAGCAAAACCCTAACCAAGTTAAGCTAAGATAGTTGCTCCCAAGTGGTCTGCTGAGCAGCGCTGCAGGGCACTCAAATACCCTCGTTTTCATGTGACAGTTGCAGAGGAAATCTCTTTCTGGTCAAATAAAGTCTCTGGACCTTGAGTTCCACCTCTTAGTAAGTACATGACTACCAAGAGTCCTTACAGCTTTCCATTTATGATATTACAGCATCTTGAATAAGTCAGCAATCTTTGGGAACATCTTTTACAGTAAACCATACATAACTTGGAACTAGAATGTCTACCTGTGGTATACCATTCGACTGAAGTTTTCTTCAAATCGGAATTCTTCCAGTAGTCGCACATCTCTCCTGCCTCCCAGACTGTGACCCTGTAACAGACAAGGGTCACTGTTTACTTCCCATCGTTCTCAGTCTGTGACACCTTCCAGACAAATCTCACGGCATTAGAATGAAGTATGTGACCTGGCGTCCTTATAATCTTAAAGGACTCATGAATGAATGAATCTCCTGGATTGCCCAGATACAACTTGAGGCAAACTCTGACAAACAAATATAAGAAGTGGCTTACTTGTTACTATAGAGGAGGAAATCGCAGAACACGGTGGGTTCATTTCAAATTAACCCTTTAAAGTGCTTTACAAGTTCTCAAAGTGGTTTTCAAAAAAATTTCAACAATCCCCTGACTTTGATTTTTCTCGAGGAGGAGAAAGAATGAGCCAGAGAGACAAAGAAGTAAGGGGATAGATGGTATTTCTGGCCAGAATGCTGCAAATTCAGAACCTATAGATTCCATAAATCTGCACCCTGATCTATTGACAATGGGTTCTGTTTAAGTCTGTTTAAGTTGGCAGACGTAAATTGAGGCTTTGGCAGAGCCAAGTGTGGTGCGATGTGGAGAAGAGAGATGGGCATGCATAGGACTGTGCTCTTCTCACAGTCCACTCCAAGCATAGCGTTCCTTTCCTTCTGTTATAGGGGAAATGCATGAATAACATTAGTCACCATCAGTGTGTCAAGACTAGCTAAGGCCATATGTTGAATATTTAATCAAGTAGGAGGCAGTATAAGAATCTAGCATTTGTGTTAATGAAATGGCTTATTAAGGTATCTCACCAGTTTTTGCAAAGTTGTGTGGGCCTTCCTATCATAAAATAAGGTGCTTGCTTCCTGACCACAAGGCTTAAGAAGGATGTTGGTCAATTATTACGTTGAACATATACTACTTTTCTTTTTAAGTTAAAAGATTCTGCTTCTGGAAATATGGACTAGTCAAACTTTTCCCCATTCCTCCAAAAAGAACTGTGAAAAATCCATATGTTATTTATGGAATGAACACAGGGGACCTCTAAAAGGTGAGGAGGCAAAGCAGACTTCTGCAGAGGATTTTGAAGCCACATTCTGTTACAAGATTCTCCTTGCAGTATCTGCCCTCACATGATAGTTTGATGTTTCTTAGTTGTGCCCAGATAATAGACTTGGGAAATGGTTTCATGTCAGATAGCTCAGTAGGAAGGTTATTCACCTTCACATATCCCACTTTTTGCCCCTCCTCTACTGTCTTGAACAAAATCAAAACAACCTTCAGAAGTACCCAAGTGGTAGTGTTGTCAGGGTTCCAATTAGCTATGAACCCCCTATGTGGCCTGATCACTGCTCTATTCTGGGGTGAGAGCTTTTGAAAACAGTCTCAGAACAATGAAAATTCTTGGTTCTTCACAAAAATTCAGATGTTAGCAGTATATGGAAGATATGTTAAAGATTCATTATGCAATTGACATTTCTACATACAAGGAAAGGTTAATGTTGATCTAACTACTCTCTCTCTCTCTCTCTGTGTGTGTGTGTGTGTGTGTGTGTGTGTGTGTTTGTTGAGAGACAGAGAGAGAGAGAGAGAAAGAGAGAGAGAGAGAGAGAGAGAGAGAGAAGCCATTATACATAAGTGGTTATATTCCATAGATTAACAGAAATAAAACTTGTGGAAATCTTATTTAAAATATTTTAGGCTTTCTGATATTTTGTTCTTAGACTTCATCTTTTTAGAAAGACTATTATGGACACACAGCAGACCTTGGTTGTGCCACGGTAGGATTTCTTGTAGTTCTCTGAAATTATAGGTAATAATGAGGCTCCTGGCTGGTGTGGAGATGGCATGGCCAGGGCATGCAGCTTAGCAGTGTGAGTTGGTGGAGAGACAGGGAGACTGAACAAAGGGGGAAAACACAGAGAGGAAGGAAGCAGAACAAGCTTTCCACAGACTGGAGCTGACAGCGAGGCAACTTTGAAGCATTGGTCCTTCTGCAGGGATGTAGTAGAAAGGCTATTAGGCCATACTGTCCTCCTTTCTAAGGAACAGTGGGCAATGTGGCTTCCAAGAAGGAAGAATGAATTCAAAGGTCCCAAGTAACCTGCTGCCTGTACAGTCCTGTCCATATTCTTAATGTGTGCTTTGTGAATCCTGGAAACTGTCATAAGCCCAGTCTGTTTCTGTCGATGCCTGTTCCTCCATGAACCTCACACTGTTCCTTCCTGTGAGTAAAGACAACCTGTTTCTTCCAGCCATATCTGTCCTTACAGGGATCTTTCTTTCTTTCTTTCTTTTTTCTTTTGGTTTTTCAAGACAGAGTTTCTCTGTAGTTTTGGAGCCTGTCCTGGAACTAGCTCTTGGAGACCAGGCTGGCCTCAAACTCATGGGGATCCACCTTCCTCTGCCTCCCAAGTGCTGAGGTTAAAGGCATGCGGTCTGGCTGTTTCTTATAAGCCAATGTTCACACTGTGGGACTTGATGAACTTAATTAGGAAATGTGGACTTTGGGAGATCATCATGGTACTTCTCAAGTCTTTATGCAAGTCTATCCCTCTTTGACTCAGCTCTGGTGAGCTATAGTTAGCACATAAGGACACCAGGACAATAAATATACAAATCAGTGATGTCTGTGATTTAAGTAGTGAGTGCCCTCTCAGATGTGACACATTATTACTCAGTGGGCCTTGGGGGACACACTCTGCTTCCTGACTGTTCCCATGGGTAAAAGATGTAGAGAGAAAGGAGCTGAAGTTCTTCAGGAGGTTGGAGATCTATGAGAAGAGGGAAACTGGGTCTTGGTGGCCATCACAGGCATCTGTAAGGAGTCTACCTTCACATTCCCCCACCATCCTAGAAAACAATAGCATGTAGGTTAGTAACTATCCATTCATGATATCTCTATGTGGTGGTTTTAAAGAATAAGGTTCCCAAAGGGAGTGGCACTATCAGGAAATGTGGCCTTGTTGGAATAGGTGTGGTTTTGTTGGAGGAGGTGTGTCACCGTGGAGGCGGGCTTTGAGGTCTCTCTTCTCAAGCTTCCCTCAGTGTTACAGTCACTTCACTTCCTGTTTCCCACCTATGAAGAGGTAAGGATGCTCAGCTCCAGCATCACCTCTGCCTGCTTGCCACCATGCTCCCGGCCATGATGATAATGAACTGAACCTCTGAAGCTGTAAGCTGCCACCACAATTAAATGTTTTCCTTTATAAGAGTTGCTGTGGTCATGCTGTCTCTTCACAGCAATAGAAATCCTAATGGAGACACTCTCTATCTAGGAAGGCATTAAAATCAGCTGAACCTTGAAAACCAGCAAAGACATCACCATTCCAGGTAAGTTGACTGATCTGCTAAAGTCAGTAAGACATTTGGCTACCATAAGAATGTCCTCAGCGCTGGGCCTGGTGGTGTACACCATTAACCCCTGTACTCAAAAGGAAGAGGCAGGCAGATTGCCATGAGTCTAAGGTGAGCCTGGTCTACATATTGAGTGCAAGGTCAGGAAAGGTTACGTAGTGAAACACTGTCTCAAAAAAAAATGCTTCGTCCAACTGATTGTCAGGGATGTTCTGCGGTTTCTTCTAGGAGGGATCCCTTTCAAAATGGAGCCATCATTACTTGAGTGCTTGGGTAAGCCAAGGAAATTAGAACCATAAAAAAGAGGTGACTGGAATGGACTCACCCAGCTTCCCTTCCTTGGTTGCTATAGTCCACCCCCAGCTCATTGACTTATTGATGGCCTTCACCTATTGATGAGAAATTGCCACAAGTGTATTGATAGTAGCATTATCAGGGACTGTTCTCAACTGCTGGAGCATGGAACAAAGTTGCATTCAGGGTACATCAATTCAGTTCCAGTTGCTGCTCCTTAAGCTACCATTGTTGTCTCCACCTACTTCCGTGTTTCTTTTATGTCTTACTGGGTACAGCATGGTGTACTGGAGAGATCCTGGGGTCTGAGCATCCCCCAAGTTAAAACACAACTACACTTCCAGACAAGGAACATGAATGCCTACCCAAGGAGACCTTAGGAATGGCCTAGGAGCTTGAGACCTTTCCATCCAGACATGGTGGTATGCATTTGGATTCCCAGCACTTGGAAGGCTGAGGCTATAAAGTAAGACCCTTTGCCCTTGGTTTCAGGTTTTTTGGTTGTGTGGTTCTTTCTTTGCCATTGGTTGTAGGACTTGAGACTTGGGAAGGAGTAGCTACTTAAAGGATGTAGCTACTGTAGTCTGCTGTGCTCTGCACTTCACAACTGCTTCTTGTGACAGTTGGTGGTCCTCCCCTCAGCTTTTATAACAAGGAAGGAGCGTAGGTTTCACATGTGTTCATGTGTAGGCCTCTGCCTTTTGTATCTGCATTTCCATGAGTTCCTTGACACACTGGCAGGCTGTTTCAACACAACCTTTGCACATTTTAGTGAATTCTGATTAAATACTATCTTATTTCAATGTAAGGGTCTCAAGCCCAAGCATTCTGTAAATTTACCATTATTAAATTATAAACATAATTGCAGATTTGGAATGAAAGTTGTATTTTCTGGCCTTTAAAACTTCTAATTGAATGCTTCTAGTTAGCATAGACTGCTGAGTAGCTTAAAAATTATGCTTTAAGTACACTGCATTTATCTAGTTTGGTTAATATTCCTAGTGGTTGTGCTATGGGCTTCAAGAGAACAGTTAAGAGGCTAAGATCCCTGAAACCAAGGCTGAGGAGAATGTGCCTACATTTCCACAGATTGGTCCAGATAGGGATAGACACATTTATCATCCACAGCCCGAGGTGATGGTTTAGTTTTTAGTAGGCATCTAACGACATCTCCAATGGCTCCATTGATCTTCTGCTCACACTATCCTTAGACTAGTCTTTACTTCTTAATAACAGTCCTTTTCTCCTTTCTCAGGAAGAATTGATTTTTCAGTTTAGCCCTTATGATTCACAGAAGAAAGAATATGAAGATTGTTGCCTTTAGAAAATGAAAGATCATGAGGTGTATGTGGAATTAAAATGGATCCTTACTTTTAATATGATATCATTCCTGAAAAAAATCAATATGGGTTAAAAAGTAAAACACTCCCCCCTTACAGTAGCTGCAAATGCATCTAACAATTCTAAGTCATGGAGAAATAGATCTAAGTTAACTTTATTTAAATTGAAAGAGAATAATAATAAAGGTCTTTCCAAGAGAGGGAAAGAAACATGAAACCCTTGGGGGACGCTTGCTGCTAAATATACTCATGATGGCTTGGCAGCTTATCTCCGTGCAGGAGGGACAGCAATGGATACATCATAACAACATAACAAGGGTGGTGATGGTGGCAGCAGCTAACATCCAGGGCTTTCTCAACATGTACCAAGACATGGCTTCCTTAAAGAAGCTAAGCGATAAAAACCGTGTTTCTCCACTTAAGATGGGACTGCATCCCGGGGACCCATAGCCAACTGAAAACAGCCTAGGTTGGAAAGGCACTAAATAAACCTCCCTACCCTACCAAACACCTGGACTCGGCAACACAGGACACTGCACATGAACAGTTGTTTGTCTTTGCAGCTGACTGGAAACAGCAGCTTGCTGTCACTGCCTGGGACCACCAGAGCAAATGACAACACATACTGCTAGCTCAGAGACAGATCAAACTTCAAAGTTAGATTGAATACCTTCGTAAGGCTGAAAACTTGTAACTTAAACCAAGGTCAATTCTGTTACCACGGCTAAATAGCCCAAGGGACAGCCAAGAAGCTGAGACTAAAGGCGTCTAGGACATGAAAGTGCTGCAGAGTACATTAAGTGTCCAGAAGCCCAATGCCACAAGCAAAACCCAAAATTCTTTTCTGTGGGGTTTGTTTTATGCCACATAGTGTTTAGAGATTGGTTCGTGTCTTGTGGGTACTATTCCTGAGTTGTATTCCTCTCTACTGTCAAGTAGTATACCACAGTTGGCTATTCTCCTCTTGAATAATACCTGAGCTGTTTCCACTAGTTACCTAATATGGATAAAGATGGTGTGAATATACTTGGTTAAGTCTTAAAGTTGACAAATGCTTTGATTTCCGCTATGTAATTACCTGGAAGTAAAATTTTTTTTGGTTTTTCTGAGACAGGGTTTCTCTGTGGCTTTGGAGCCTGTCCTGGAACTAGCTCTTGTAGACCAAGCTGGTCTCGAACTCACAGAGATCCGCCTGCCTCTGCCTCCCAAGTGCTGGGATTAAATGCGTGCGCCACCACTGCCCGGGCGGTAAGTAAAAATTTTAAGACATCAGATATATTTACATTTAATTTTATAAGGAACTTCTTAAATGTTTCAAAATTACAACTATACTTTTGCAGAGAGCATGGCCAGTGGGCTGCAAGGCGCTGGGCAATGAGGATGTCCACCCACGATTTGCCTTTTGAAGATGCAGTTTGTTCAAAAAAATTCTTTATAATATCATGCTGTTCTAAAGTTTGTGGTAATTTCATGTGAACAGACATCCCAGCAAGTAGGAATGATTGACCAGGCAGGGACTGCTGAAGAGTTCCACCGAGGAATCTTCTCCAAGCTCGACCTGCATACGCTATGAGGTCCTTCTACTGAGGGAGGCATGGAGGATGTCACTGTTGGAGATCCCAGAAGGTCCTTGAGAGCATGGGCCAGATGCTGGTTCTTACAGGAGGTGTATGGAAACTCAACAACAGTGTCAGACACTCAAGGACAGCTGAAGCCAAAGCCACACGGTGGCCATTCTCGAAGTCCCTGTGTCAATTCAGCACAGACTTCTTGGGAACATGGCAGGACATCACTAAGCACCATCTCTGAAGTTCCAGGTTTCATATTACTCCATTGGGCATTAGTTCTGTGCTTTGCTCCTAGTTCACAGTTTAGGACTGGTTCACTGGCATAGCAATGCCACCTGGGGATGTTTTCACTAGCATATCAAAGACTGCCTTAGGCTTGGCTCATATCAGACCTCGTTTGTGGCTGGCTCCTATCTTGCTAGCCTTACATTATTCCAAGCCACACCAAAAAAAAAAAAATGGTTTTCAAGTTACACAAAATGGCTTTACTTATGTTCTTAACTACTTTACATTCCTATTGACAACAAACGTAAACACTTCTGATTATGCCAAATGTTCATCAACATTTGATATTTCTAGTTTGGGAGGTTTTTATTTTTATTTATGTGTGGCCATGTGTATATGTTATGTGTGTGCAAGTGCCCACAGAGGCCAAAGATAACAGTCGTCAGTTCCTCCATAGCTGGAGTTACAGGCAGTTGTGAGCTGTCTGACGTGAGGGCTAATAACTGAATGAGAAGAGCAGTGTGCTGGCTAGTTTTACATCACCCAGAGAGGAAGGACCCTCAACTGAGGAAATACTTTCATAAAATCAAGCTCTAGGCAAGCCCACTGGGCATTTTCTTAATAGTGATTAATGAGGGAGAGCCCAGCCCATTGTGGGTGGTGTCATCCCTGGGCTGGTGGTCCTGTGTTCTATAATAAAGCAAGCTGAGAAAGCCATAAGGATCAAGCAAGTAAGCAGCATCCCTCTGTAGAAGGAGCGGCGGGGCTGCATCCTGCCACCCGGCTAGCTTTACACCCAAAATAATTACACGGAAACTGTATTCTTTTAAGCACTGCCTGGCCCATTAGTTTCAGCCTCTTATTGGCTAATTAACCCATATTTAGTAATCCGTGTAACACCACGAGGTGGTCACTTACCAGGAGAGATCTTAACCTGCGTCCATCTTGGAGAGGAGAAGCATGGCGACTGCTTATGGCGACTGCCTGAAGCGTCTGCCCGACTTGGCTTTCTTTGTCCCACAATTCTGTTCTGTCTACTCTGCCTACCTAATTTTCTGTCCTATTAAAGGGGCCAAGGCAGTTTCTTTATTAACCAATGAAAGTAACACACAGACACTCCTCCATCATCCCTCCATTGCCTTTGCATCAGCTCCTGCCTCCATGTCCTGCCCTATCAGAGTTCCTGTTCTGACTTCCCTCAGTGATGGACTATTACCTGAATCTGTTAGCAGAATTAAGTCCTTCCTGACCTGTTTTGGTCATGATATTTCATCACAGCAAAATTAACTCTAACTAACCCAAGAAGTTTAGTTCCTTGTTGCTCTTAACTCCTGAGGCATCTCTCCATCCACAGCTCTTCTAGTCTTTATGGTTTTAATCAACATAACTACTAAAACCCATCACAATAACTCCCTATCTTCTTTCCTCCCTCAGCACTGTAAAAAGAAAAACAATGTCTCCGTCTATCATTGGAGCTAATGGCAACATTCACCAGCACTTAATAGGTACTAGATACTGTGTTGAGCACACAATGCCTTAACTAAGAACTGTTTTATCAATGTTATTTGACAAATGAAGCTACTGAGACTTAGGTAGTAACTTCATTGAGGCCACATAAGTCTGCGAGACCACGTGTCCTTGATGGACTCCTTCAAAGTCCCCAGTCTTAGTCTGTTGCTATACCATCTCCTGAGGCTTCTTCTCATGTTAGGTGGCTAGACAAGACAGTAGTAGGCTTGGAAGTATTGGGGATGAATTGGATTAGGGTTAGAGTTAGGATTAGGTTAGAATTCTAAAACACGTGCTTCAGTCAGAAAAACATCAGTTATTTTATCACGGATTTTCTCAAGTTACATAGCCCCAGTTCCTTATCAGGTTCTTTGATGTTTATGCCTATGATATAGTGCTGATACAGCCAACTACAGGAGACAGTGGCATCAAAGAGGATGCTCATCCGATTACTTCTAGATGTTCCTGGGGCAATTAGTGAAGAGAAATAATTTCTGATATTCTACTGAATCGGGTACACTGTCATTCTTTTAAAGAATCAGCAAACACCTACACTGTAAAGAATGGATTGGAACATTTCTGAGCACTGAGTCTTGTCCTTATAGCTCTTTCTTTCATAGCCTGTCTCTATGGATACAGGTATTTAAAGGACAAGTGTCATATTCATGGGTAATAGCAATAGCAAAAGTGCGTTCAGAAGATCAGTATTAGATCATCATGTTTGGTTTCTCAAAACACTGATACATTAATCATAGACCCTGCTGTAGCAGGCGAGTAAAACATTACCAAAGTTTCAATGTTATTTCATCTCAAACTTGGGTGTGAACATAGCATCTTTGGACCCCTGCTAACACTACCAGCCATAAACCTACGCATATAATTTCTACACAGAGAAAATCATGGAAGCCATCATAGGTGTCAAATTGTTGTTTATCCTTTTGGTTTGAACAATTGATGTTCAGGCACAGCATCAAAGTGAAACTGCAAATTTAAGGTTCCTAATCCGAGGAATCCTTGTAATTCAGCTCAAAATGAGGAAGCTGCTCATTAAGCACTGGCTTAATTTTTTCCCTCACTTATAAACAATGAAGCTGCTTAAAGAGGAACTGTGTTCATGAGGAAGCAAGCACCACACTGAATAAAAACTGAAACCTGACTTTGTGTCCCTTAAAGAGGCCACCCGGAGTAACTGTGATTGTTTGGGGCTTCCAGTCTGGGGTTGCAGGGTTTGGGGTTGACTTTTGCTTGCGTTTGTTTCCTGCTGCTGCTATAACTAATTACCACAAAGCCAGTGACTCAAAACAACACAAATTCTAATGCTACACTCAGGAAGTCTGAAGTTTCATTAGGTGAAAATCAAGGCGTAAGCGAGCCTGTTCCTCCGGGAGTCTCGCAAGAGGCTTCCTTCCTTTTCCGTTTCCGCAGGCTCTTGTCACCAAAGAGGGCATTACTCGAACCTCTGGTTCTGTTGTCACGTCTCCTATTCCGATTCTCCTGCCTCCTCTTTCACTTACAAGTACCCATTTACCTCCACTGGGTCCTCCTTGGTTATCCAGTATAGCCTCCCATTCTAAGAAGCTTTTAGACTCTTAATGGAATTCTCTATACCCATAGATCAGTGCCTTGATCAGCCATCAGAGAAGCTTCCTCCTGCAGAAGATGGGGGAAGTTACAGAGATTCATAGCCAGACATTATCAGAGAATAATAAACCTTGAAATACTCAGTCCTAAACAACGTGTCTCCATCAAATCCTTCCCCTTGGGGCTCAGGGAACCCTGTGGAAGAGGAGGTGGAAAGAGTGGACTTAGCGTATATATCATGGCTTGCAGTTTGGTGGGTTTTATGGGGTGACTGAGTGAGTAAATGAATGGGTCTCCCTTTCTTGTGTCTCTTTTTTTAAGTTCTTTTCCTTCTGTTTTTTTTGTTCAGTTCTGATGTGTTAATTTTTGTTTTAAATATCATATTCCACTATAGTATGTTATATTATTAGAGAAAGAAGAACCTGAATGAGTGGGATCTGGCGCACAGTCCTCTGTTCCAGAATCACAGGTGAGACGGATTAAATAGACTTCAGGGAACATCTTTGGGGAAGTGGTTCTACTGACCCCTGAAGAACACCTACTGACTTGCAGTTGGGAAGTGAGCTAGAGATGAGCCTCTTTGGGCAGTCCCTGCTCCAAGAGTATGCCAAGGCAAGGGATGCCTTACTTGTCATGGAGAGGAAAGGGGAGAAGTTAGGGAAAAGGGAATGTGGAGAGGGAGATTAAGTCACTGTCAGAGCAAAGCCAGTTTTGGAGGTCAAATATTACTCTGTTCCCCAGGGAAGGAACAAGCAAAATGCTACTAGACGCTTGCTCTGCATGTGGGGTCTGAAGGAGGATGGCGCCGATCCTAAACTTCTACTTGTCTAGAATGGAAAAGTCTCTAACATTTTAAAAAGTTTTGATTCTGTTTGTTAGATTAATTTTTGCCTATTGAGTGTCAACATTTCAAATGTGGGCTTCTGTTTATTTCTTTTTCTTTCATTTTGTCTCCCAAATAATCCTTTTTTGAAGGTGTGTTTTCAAGCATGTTAGTTCATGACATCTTGGAAATTAAAACAAAACAAAAATATTGTGGTTTCTCAGCTGATTTGTTTTGTTTTGTTTTGTTTTGTTTTCAGGAAGCCCTGGGCTACAGGAGAGAATGTGACTCCTAAAAGGAACATTTAATGGAAGATCTAAGGAAAATTAAGAAGAGAAAATCAGCTACAAATACCTGTTATGCCAATGATCCCTAAGCCAATTCACTATACTGCCTGGCCAATAAGAACCATCATGATGCCTTTCTCTTCATGCTCCAACCCACAGCTTTGGAAGGAGAACCATACACACCTTCTTTCTACAGCTCAAAAGAGACTCAATTTAAATGTGAGGTTGGCATTTTCATTATGTCAAAGAACAAGACATTTACTTTGTAATGTACTTGGTAGTTTAACATGAATAAAGAGCCTTTTTATTATATAAACATAAGCAATAATTCATGGGATGGGTCCAAGTTTTCATACAAGAACAGGGAAGGAATAAGCCCTCTACAGAGCCATTTAAAAAGAACAGTTGAATATTACAATAGAAATTACTTATGGTTTCATACCTCAAGCTATGATCATGTGATGTAACTTGCAGAGATCAGGCAAGCCTTCTTAGAAAAGACAGCAAAATGATTTGAGACAGGCCTTCCCAACCTTAGGGCTATTGGTGCATTGGACTAGATAGGTCTTCTCCTTGCAGAACTTGGTTTCCTGTCAGTTAATTAAAGGATGTTCAACAGCACCCCTCGCCTCCAACCCACTCCACTCCTACCCCATCACAACAATCAGCCCAAACTAACTCTAGACACTGCTAAACATTAATGCCTCCACTTCTTCCTGATGCCACTCACCTAATCTTGATTCTTCCCTATCAAGATCCAAAGCCTCAGAAACTCCACCTTTTATATTCATTATTCATCTCATATTCCTTAAATTAAAAGTCCTTTGAGGAAAAACAAATTAGACCATCACTAGTCATTGATACGTTAGCATCAACAAGAATAGTTCATAGGTTTACCAGATGTCTGTCTCTTACAGCCTTTCAGTTATTAATCCACTGGTCATCAGGGGCCAAAGGTCATCAGAGGAACAAAGATCTTGGGAAATCCTGTTGGTTCCTTTATTACCAAAATATTATTTGAGTCCAACTTCTCTCCATTCCCCAGCACCAATTCTCTTCCAGTGATTCCAATCCTCACCCGTATATGGCACTAAACTTTCCTGGGTCATCCTGCACCTGTTTATATCCCGCAAGTTCATCCTTCACATTACTTTAGAATGATTTTTTCCTAAAGTCCTGAAAGAACCACCATCACGAAAAATAATAACCAAAGTTGTTCACTAGACATACACCTGGCACTCTATTCATTCTAACTTATTTCTGTACTGAGACCTTGTCCTGACTGCCTTTTTCCCTTAGTCTCATCCTTTCATCTGCTGGTAAACACCATTTAACTCACAGTCAAAACGCCAACAGGCCAGTCCTTGAAAACCCCTCTGTGGGTCACTAAGCAATCCTGACATTCTATTTCTATACTGAAGGCAGTAGAGCATAGCCTTACAGTAGCACTTGCCTCTGGTTGTTCTGGCAGTGTTTTCCTATAGTGTTTTTGTATCCATGAGCCCATGAGCCCACAGGAGCTAAAGATGATGCCTTGTTGTTTTCCTAAAAAGCTTAGGACTCATATATAGGGCCAGTTACACTTTGCTTGGCATTCCTCCCTGTCTTATCCAGCAACTCTCCAGTTTGCTTTCAGTCACTGGCCCATCAAATTCCAATTCATCCTGTTATCTTCCACTTCCAGCCTCCTTGTGGTCTCTGTATAATGGGTTTGTCTCAAGTCCTGGCAAGAGTAGTGTGTAAGGTTGGATTATATCAGCTAACCACCTTGAAATTGTTTGGTGAAGTCCGCAGTCAACCTTTAGGTGGTGTGTATTATCGTGGTGGTATTACCAGAATCCTGTTGGAATCATCACCATCCTCCTTTTGAAGGCTTGAAATGTCACTGTTAGGCATGGTCATGGTTCATTGCAGAAAACTGGTAGAGACTCAAACCCAAAATTGTGCACGAAAAGATAGATGAAGTCTTTTTCTAGAATTAGTTAATACTCTGTATGGCCATTAATATTATGACAAAAAAGTGTGCATATATATATATATATATATATATATATATATATCCTTTATACCTTTAAAATGCTATTAAAAAGTCAAAATAAAACCAAAATATATGAGATTAGTGGCAATATAAATGTCCTTTAATTTTGTTTTTCTTCTTTTACCTTTTCTTCAGAAGAGGTAGCTCTTCTGACATGAAACAGAGATTTTGGATTTGCTTTAACAAGCATGCTTAGGTTTAGAGAAGAAGAGAGCCACACTCCAACTACAAAGTCAACTTTAATTTTTAATTGGACTGAAACTACAAAAAGACCATTTGCATTACATGTCTGTAGAGAATAGCAGGAACAAATACTTGGGAAGATTTGAAAATTTTTATCCTGTTGGAAATGTGATATACCAATAAGCCAATTTACTCTTTTTCTTGGGACATTTTGTCTAGATGCTTTGTTCTTTTTCTTCAGATGTCTCATTTGTCCAGTGGGTCTTCTGATGCCTTAGCTAGATTTATTCTCTTGAAATGACAAAAAGAAAACCCTTCCACAACCCTAATTTTGGGGAGGGTATGGCAAGTTATATCTGATCAAACAAAAAGCATTTCTTAGTTTTGAAGTTAGTTTAGACTGAACAGTCATGCTGTTTGATTACATATTACTTCGTCTAACCAAGGGGTGTCTCTTGTTCAAATCTAATCTTTATCAATTTTGATGGCATCCATACTTTTCTTCTGCTGTGAGAAAAAAAGTCAAACCCTTCCCCAATGTAACACATGTCCTGGTGTCCATTCTGAGATCCACACATTTATAAAGTATGCCAGCTTTAGTTCCATAGTTTTTTCTACTGTCCAATGTCTCTCCACAGCTGTTGTGCTTTTCTCGTTAGCACTTAGAAAATTCAAATTTAATAAGGTATTATGCAGTCTATTTCTGCAGCTATTTATCATCCCTTTCTGTTGATTTAATTTCTGTTGATTGAACATATCATTTAGAGTTCAATTTGATCTATGTATAACTGCCTACCCTGGATTGTGCAGTATACCAATAATATGCTTTATATTATAATGAGCAAAAATCATTTTCGTAGTCATATGCTGGAGCATTGTCTGTCTTTATTTGTATAGATAGACCCATGATGGCCATAACTTCTAGCAAATGTGTGATTACCGAATCAGTCTTTTCTGAACTCAAAGCAGTTGCCCATTGATAACCAGAATATGTATCAACAGTGTGGTGTACATATTTTAGTTTTCCAAATTCTACAAAAAATGGAATACATCCATCTGCCAGACTTGATTTGATTTCATTCCTTGAGGCAATAGGGAAGGCATTCTCTTTGGGTTACCTCCTGCAGGTACTGGTGTTTAGTTATATAACGAACAAATAAGACATTTTCTTGGCTTGTTTCCATGTGATAGAAAATGATTTTTTAAATATTTGCTATTGACATGATGTATTTTATAAAATTCTGAGGCTTTCAGCACATTTCTAATCAATAATTGATTGATTCCTGCATTACCTTGTGCTAGAGAACCTGGCAAACATGTTCTGTATACGGAATTATTACTATTCCTGATTGTATCTTGTAACTGAATAAAGAATAAAGTCAATTCTGTATCATCTGGTATATATTCAGTGGTTTCAATATGCAAAACAACTCTTTCTGCATATTGTGAATCAGTAACTATATTGAGATGTTTTTAAAATCCCTTAGTACCATGAGAATAGCATATAATTCTTACTTTTGTACAAAATATTAAGGGCTTTGATACACTTTTCTTAAATTTTCTGATTTGTAACCTGACTTTCCTGATTTATTTGTATCAGTACAGTGGGGAGGGTCTCCAGGATTTGGTGTTTCCTGCACAATGTGAAGAAAGATACAGATAGTTCTCTTTATAAGTTAAATTCTCTTGCTTTTAGGATATTTTTTGGTTAATCTCTTTCAAAAAAATAGTGCAAGTTATTTGCCAGGGTTTATTTTCTATCCATAATTTGTCAATTTCATTATTATTAAAAGGTACTATGATTTCTGCTGCATCTATTCCTGCTAATTGATGAAGTTTCAATTTTCCTTTTTATAATTAACTCAGAGACATTTTCCACACAAGTTTTTAATTTTTTACTCAGTTGATGTGGTTAAAAAGTATCTATTCTAAGATAATATCTTCCCTCCACATTTAAATTCCTGTAGGAGAGTGGTTAGAGGATAATATGACCAGAATGCAGTTAAGATTCAGATCTACACAATCCACATGTGTCTTCTCTAATTTCACCAAGACCAATTCTCTCTCAGCTTCAGCTGATAATTTCCTGGGACAATGTAAGCCCTTGTTACCATCTAAGATTTTGTTTAAAATAATAGTTCATCAGATTGTATCCCAGTGGGTTGTATATGGGAAATATTTCCTAGTAACCTTTGAAAATCATTTAAAGTCTGGAATCAATCTTTCCTAATTTTCACCTTTTGGGGTTTAATTTTTTCTAAACCTATTTTATAACCTAAATAATTAATGGAATCTCCTCTTCATATAACTTCAAGAGCAATTTGAAATCCCCAACAAGGCAAACTTTTCTTTACCTCTTCAAACATTCTTTCTAAAGTGTATACACTTGAATCAGATAGTAAAATGTCATCCATGTAATAATAAAATATTGATTGAGGAAACTGATTGCTTAGTGTTTCCAAAGGCAGACTTACAAAATATTGGCACAGGGGAGGGATATTTTACATTCCCTGTGGGAGAACCTTCTATTGATATCTCTTAACAGGTTGAGAATTATTATAAGTAGGCACTGTGAAGGTCAATTTTTCTCTGTATTTTTGGTTAAATCCAGGGTGTGATCATCATATAAAGATCACCTTTCTATAGTAGTATAGTCTTCTTTTCCAAGAAGTTGCACTTGAAAGATTTCCATACCTCTAGCTTTTCTCCATTGTTCAATAATTTTAGCCTCATCTAAATCAGGTACTCCATTACAATTGCAGACCAGGCTATAAAACAGCTTTAATCAAGTCTATCCAGTCTTTTGGGATAATTCTACTACAAATTGAATTTGAGTTTAACATATGTTTCACAAATGGTGAATGTATGCCATATGAGACTATCATTTCCTTTAAATTATTTTAAATCTAACACTGCCACAGGAATCCATTCAACTCTTACAGAGCCTCTATCATTGGGCAATTCCTGTAAGTTCACTGGATATATTAAAGTTGTTTTAAAACCTTAGGCTGTTTTTCTCTATTCTTATAATGCAACACTGAAATTGGTTCTCCATTAAATTTCTCTGTCTGTATTTGAATATCTCTATAATCTGTTTCATTAAATTTTTCTAAAACTTGTACATTAGCACTCAGATGAATCAACATTTTAGTGATAAAACAAAAATGATAAAGCTGATAATGTTTACAACTAACATTACATAAATCCCATCTAAATTAGTTATCCTCTCATTTAATCATTCCATTTTCAAACTGTCTATCATATTTTATACAGTGATCCAAATCTCTCCTTTGTAAGAGTGTTCCCATTTTTCAATGTGGAGAGAAAACTCTCCTTTTTACCTAATCCCTTAAAAATTCCCAAGTTTTTCACCAATTCTGCCACCAATGATGGTGATGTGAGGCTTGTTGCTGCTGCATAAAACAGTAAAAGCCTGACAGGATTTCAAGGCAGCTACCTAGTTTGATAACAGCCCAAGAAGGGGGTCCAGGTAAAGCCCACCAGGAGAGAAGGAAAACCTAGCTGGCAGAGCATTGGCTCTGGCCATGTGTTGCTCTGGCCTATGTGAGTGGCTGTACAGCAACAGGCAACAGGAGAGGCTTTTTCATGAATTCATACCCCAAACATTTTATGCCAAATGTAGCATGAGTAATAGAAACCTAGAGACAGTTAAAGTTTACAATCACAGAAGCAGAGCAACAAGCCACTAGAGAGACATTTTACCTCTACCAATGCTTAGACTGAAGGGGTCAATCCTCACACTGCCTAGACTACACTGTGTCTCCACCAAACCTCTGACTCCTCACTCCAGTGAATTCCTGTCTCTTCCCCCCTTATATTCCTCTCTGTGTCCAGCCATATCACTCCTGTCTCCACTTCCCTAGTGCTGGGATTAAAGGGGTGTGACTCCCAAATACTGTAATTAAAGGAGTAAGCCACCACCACCTGAATCTGCTTCTGGATCAAGCTTGTGTAGCCCAAGGTAGCCATGAACTCACAGAGATCTGTTTACCTCTGTCTCCTGAGTCCTAGGATTAAAGGTATGTGCCATCACTCCCTGGCCTCTAGTGGCTTAGTTTTGTACTCTGATTCTGAGGGAAGCTTTATATATTAAAATACAAGTAAAATGTCACTATGGGGTAGGGCTACTTAACATTCCCTGTGGGAGAATCTTCCGTTGATTTCTCTTAGTAGGCTGAGACTTATTATAAGTAGGTACCATGAAGATCAGATTATCTCTGTATATTTCTTGTAAAGGTAGAGTGAAGAAACTATCCTTTAAATCAATAACTATAGGAGGCCATCCTTTAGGCAATAAGGAAGGCAAAGGAATTCCAGACTGTAGAGAGTCCTTTGGCTCAATCACCTTATTAACAGTTCTTAAAATCTGCTACCATTCTCCATTTTCCAGATTTCTTTTTAATAACAAATACAGGAGAATTCCAAGGATTGGTTGATTCTTCAATATGCTGAGCATCTAGTTGCTCCTATACCAGCTGTTCTAAGGTCTGCAGTTTCTCTGTTGTTAAAGGTCATTGTACAGCTCATACAGGTTTGTATGTCAACCACTTTAAAGATAGGGCTGTTGGTGACTTTGAACAATCATCAGTTGCTGTACCCTGTTCTTGTACAACCAGAATGATCAGTGACTGTTCTTTATAATATCTTGTAATATTTTTTCCAGAAACTATGTTAATTTATGATTTGTTTCTAAGATTGGGGGAATGTTAATCTGAGTATTCCATTGTTGTAACAAATCACATCCCCTGGCCTGGCCTGTTTGGATGCTCACCTTCCTGGACCTGGATGGAGGGGGGAGGACCTTGGACTTCCCACAGGGCAGGGAACCCTTACTGCTCTCTGGACAGGAGAGGAAGGGAGAGTGGGGGGGGGGGTTAAATGGGAGGCGGGAGGAGGCAGAAATTTTTAATTAAAAAAAAACAAATCACATCCCCACAAATTCATTGCTATGTTAGCTCATGTGGCTTTAATATTCCTCTCTGTTCTTCTGACCCTATACATCTGACCCATCTTGCACTCTGTTTTACCTGAGATAAAGTTCAATACCTAAAAGATGAATGTTTACCTCCTAAAGAAACCAATTTGGAAGAGAAGATTCTGGTGAAATTATTGTTACATACACACCTATGTCTACCAGACTTTCAATGACAATGTCATTTATTGTATTTTTAATTTTGGTCTTTGTTCATTTATAGAAGTTTGCCAAAATACACCCTTTATGAATTCTCCTGAATTTTTTTGTTCTCTCTTCTATGGCTGAATGGTTTCTTAAAGTAGGCATTAGATTCTTTAATTGCTGTAAGAAGAAATTCCCTCTTATGGTTACAGGAAACAACTGAACCAGAACTGGCATAAGGGGCCAGTAAAAGGTGTTTCCCAATGGCAAAAGGTTACCTTGACTATCCTTTGTTGACCTACATTCATTAGTCCAATGCCTTCTTTTTGCCATACCTTCTGCATAATCCAGAAAGAAGGGGCATTCTGTTTGAACTTTGCTTAGAAAAATGGTTGTTTCTAGGAACACTCTGTTTATAATCCCTTTTAACATGACCTTTTTTGACACAATTGAAACACTTGATATTTTGATTTTTCTTCAAACCTCTGGAAATCACCTCTCCTATCCAGACATCATCATGGTCATGAGAATCAACATTGATTGTATCTCGGATCCATTCCTCCAATGGTGCTGGCCTAGACTTTAACTACCTAATTTTCTTTTGCATTGAGAATTAGTATTTTCAAAAGTCAGAGATTCAATTATTTGTCTAGCTTCTAAATTTGGTATCATTCTATTTATTGCTGATGTCAATCTTTGAAAGAAATCAGTGAAAGTTTCTTTCAGGCCCTGTATTACTTTAGCAAATGACTCGATTTTCTTTACTACTTTTTCATATCTGTCCCAAGCATTCAAAGCTGCTGTATGGTATAAAGCCATGATGTGACCATCATATAGGGATTACCTTTCTATAGTCACATAATCTCCTTCTCCAAGAAGTTGATCTTGAAAGATTTCCATACCTCTAGTCTACTCCGTTGTTCAATTGTTAGACTCTTCTCTGAACCAGGCCATCCATTGTAATTGTGGACCAGACTCCAAGATTGCTGTAATCAAGTCTTTCCAGTATTTAAGGATAAATCTATTACAAGTTGATCTTGAGTTTCATATCTGCTTCACAAATCGTGAAATGCATGCCATATAAGACTATTGCTTCCTTGAATCTCCTTAAATCTAACATTGCCACTAGAATTCAGTCAGCTCTTGCAGATTCTCTATCATTTGGCAACTCCTGTAAGGTTACTGGACATAAGTTTAGTTGTCTGAAAACCTAAAGCTGGTCTGGCAGTGGTGGTGCATGCCTTTAACCCCAGTACTCAGGATGCAGAGACAGTCAGATCTCTGTGATGTTGGAACTAGCCTGGGCGATGTAGCAAGTTCAGAACAGGCTACAAAGCTACACAGAGAAACTTTATCTCAAAATAAATAAATAAATAAATAAATATTAAAAGAATAAAAACCTGAGCCTGTTCCTCTCTTACCTTATAGTGCAATGCTAAAATTGGTTCTCTATTAAATTCCTCTGTCTGGATTTTAATATCTCTGTGATCTGTTTTATTATGTTTTTCTAAAGCCTGTATCTTGGCATTCACACCAAACAACCTTTTAAAAGATAAACCAAGAATTATCAAAATGGCAACAAGGATTATCCAAATGATAATTAACAGTGTGTCAATCCTGGTTGATTATCCCTTTATTTAATTACTCCATTTTAAAATTTTCTATTAGATATTTATACAGTGACTTAACTTTCTTTACCACAATTGTGTTTCGCATTTTTTTAATGTGGGCAGAACTTTCCCTTTTAACTAATTCCTCCCTTTAATAATTCCCAATTTTCTCACCAAATCTGCCACCAATGATAATGAAGATGTGAGGCTTACTACTGCTATGTAGAACAGTAAAAGCCTGACAGTATTTCAAGGTACCTACCTAGTTTGGCAGCAGCAAAGAAGGGAAAGCCCACCAGGAGAGAAGAAAGTAAACCTATCAAGCAGGGCAGTGACTCCTACCACATGTAGCTCTGGCCTATTTTGGTGGCTGAAAAGCCACAGGCAAGCAGCTTTTTGAGAATCTGTACCCCAAAAGTTGGGCACCAGATATAGCACGAATTCTAGTTGGTCATAATAATAAAAACCCATAGTCAGATATAGGGGTTAATGGTGAGAAGCAGAGCAGCCTATCTCTAGAGACACTTTTTACCTCTACCAATACTCAGACTGAAGGGACAATCCTGTCTTCAGACTGCAACTGTCTCCACCAAACCTCAGACTGCATTTAGCTTCTGGCTCCTCCTGCCTTATAGTCCTCTCTCCACCCAGCCATATCACTCCTGTCTCCACCTCCCTAGTACTGGGATCAAAAGCGTGTGACTCCCAAATACTGGAAATAAGGTATGTGCCACCACCCCCTGGCCTCTAGTGGCTTAGCTCTACACTGATCTTCAGGCAAACTTTATTTGTTAAAACATAAAGAAAATATCACTACACTTCCCTGTCATATATATCTTGCAGCAGACTTCCTGGTCCCCTGAGTCTTACAGTCTTCCACCCCCTCTTCTATAATGCTCCCTATAATGTAGGGGTTGTATTATTGATTTATCAATTGGGGTTGGGCACACCACAATTGTTCTCTGCATTTTGACCAGTTGTGTTTTTCTGTAATGGTGTCCCATCTATTGCAAAAATAAGTTTCTTTGATGAGGTGTGAGAGCTACATTTATCTGTGGGTATAAAAATATAGAATGGTATAAGTGGTATGTTGCATGGTAGAGGGTGTCCCTTTGTTTGACACAGCCACCCTGCTAGCTTACACCCAAAATAATCACACAGAAACTGTATTCATTTAAACACTGCCTGGCCCATTAGCTCTAACTTCTTATTGGCTAACTCTTACATATTAGTTTAACCCATCTTCATTAATCTGTGTATCTCCACGTAACTGTGGCTTACTGGCAAGATTCTAACCACCATTCATCTCAGGCAGGAGATCCATGGCATCTCTCACTATGCCCTTCTTCCCAGCATTCAGTTCTGTCTTCTCCATGCCTAAGTTCTGCCCTATCAAAAGGCCAAGGCAGTTCCTTTATTCAACCAACGAAAGCAACACATAAACAGAAGGATCTCCTACACCAGTGGTATAAATGGTATCTGTGGCTATAAGCATTTAGAATGCAATTAGAAATTATGCTGTTTTAAGAAAGTGGCAGTATCATATTCTCTAGGATTCATGAGTTCACCAGTCATAGATAGTTGAACGGATTTACGTATCAATAATGAATTCTTTCCTACTGAGCTAGCCTTAAGTCCAATTAGAAGACTGTGGGTTAGTCCCAAGATAAAAGTGCTACTGTTGCACCCTTGTGGGTACCTTGCCCTACCGAATTGTTGTGGTTCATCAGCTTTGCACATGGATAGGACCATTGACAGTTTTTCTACCTGGGAAGCTCACAAAGCAGCTTCAGATACTATGAGAGTTGGTCTTCAGGAAGGAAACGTCCAGGTCAGTTGCAGCTCAATTCTTCCACCTCCTATCTCTGGAATATGTATTGTCTTCAGCAATCAAGTTCTGGGAGACAACCAAGGGCAATAACAATGGCCTACATTGTTTTGAGAGTGTCTTAGATCCCTCTGATCAACAACTTAAAGGAGTTAGTACTAGAGTTTTCATCAGATAATCTCTGGCTCTTGGGGGAATACCATCACCCCAAGTGATATAACTTCATTTAAATGGTGTGTGTACACATACACTAAAGTATATTATATAAGTATTTTAGGTAAACATAAAATATGTTTTCCTGAGCATTCCCTGAACTTGCAGACACACAGAGGTCCCTCCCTCTGTCTTACTTTCTCAAGGCATCATGCACATCTTTTTGTGCCATTGTAGATGTTTTACAGTTTTGTTGCTGAAAGCCTTGTACTGCTATACATGGGGTATAAGAGGTGAATTGTTAGCTTAATTTTCAAAACAAAACCTGATTCTGATCTTTCCACTTACTGGAAAGGAGGAGGAGGAGGAGGAGGAGGAGGAGGAGGAGGAGGAGGAGGAGGAGGAGGAGGAGGAGAAGAAGAAGAAGAAGAAGAAGAAGAAGAAGAAGAAGAAGAAGAAGAAGAAGAAGAAGAAGAAGAAGAACAACAACAACAACAACAACAACAACAACAACAACAATTAAAACCAAAGTCAGTCATATACTGAGAAGCCTGTTAGAATACAGAACTATTCTGGAAATTTCTGCAGTCCAGTAATTGGGAGTAGGGGTCTCTGATCCTCAGTTCACTATGGCTGAGAGTCCCTGAAAAAGAACTTATTGTCCAATTTATGGGCTATCCCAAGACTAAAGACTCAGGTGCTTCATTCTAAGCTTTTGGGCCCATCAGGCAGTGTCATGATACACAGAATTGTCTCTCAAGTTAACACCAGATGGCAACCTTCCTCTGAAACTTCCAGACTTCTGAGTATTATTTAAGAGTGCACAGTTTGCTTCTAGCCTTCAAACATCAATCTCTCTGCAAACATATAGAGTCTGGCGCTAAAGTGCACACTGATATGCCACACATCCAAATGCTTTCATGTTACAAACCAGCCAGTGGTGGAGTATGAGATGGGTATGCTCAAAATACACTATCATTTATGGCATTTTCAAATAAATTATTCACATACACACACCTATATAAGAAAAGAGGTTGAGAAAAAATTCTTATCTCAACCCTTGGCCTCCAAACATACATGCAAGGGCAGCTGCACCCATACACATGCACACATCACAGATACACAAGCATAAACACTATATAAATACATAAAATATGCACTAATAGCCAGGTGTGGTGGTGCATGCCCTTATTCCCAGCAGAGATAGGCAGATCCGTGGGAGTTCAAAACAAGCATGGTCTACATAGTTACATGAGTTTCACGACAGCCAGGACTACGCTGTCTCAAGAAAAAAAAAGTCCTATTGATCTATGTCAACAAATTCACCTCCATAATTTACTAGAAAGCCACATTTAAATTAAGAATTCTTGGATTTCCCAGAGTCTTGTGCTGGAATGCAGTGGCCTGGTCCTCTCATAATGTCATATGCATATTCCCCTTGAGAGGGCCTCACAAGCAAAACCAAAGTGTGACCAAGCTCAGTAGATAGCTCTCATTGCACCACATGTATGCCTGGGATCTGGTGCCTGCAGATATCACAAGGTCTGAGTTAGTTCTAAGACCATGCGGGTGCGGAGAACACACCAAGCTCCTCCGGAGGAGCAGCCAATGCACTTAACCACTGAGCTACCTCTTCAACCCCGACAGAGAGCTCTCTTTAGACTTACTTTGGGCTGGTGAGTTCAACGGGATAGAGTGAAAGGTGCTTGTTAGGCAAGACATCCCTGGATGCCAGGAGTCTCGTGTACTAAAGAGAGCTCCGGTACCAGGGAGACAAATTCCTCCAGTCAACTGTGTCTTCACACTTGTCACTTGTCACCAAAAGGCCTGAATAAGGCCCACTGAGCATGGGATCTAAAGCAGGGGCTTCCCTAGTTTTAGTCTGGAGGCAATTCAGGAAGTAACTCCTCAGTACACAAGAGGCACCCCAAATAAACATTCCCTTTAAACCATTGAGAGTTAACAACCGTAGAATCACTTGGCTGATAGTAAACAGTTTTTGTTTTTCAAAAAGCCATAAAAAGCTACACTTGTGGCTAGAGAGATAATGGCTCAGCGGCTGAGAGTGCTTCATTCATCCAGAGGACCTGAGTTCAGTTCCCAGCACATACATCAGGCAACCCACAGCCACCTGCATTTTCACCTCCAGGGGACCCAATGCCCTCTTCCTTCCTTTGCAGGCACCTACACACACATGGCATGCTCACAGATACACACAAATGCTCACAAATAAAAACAGTATTTTAAAAACTACTAACACGTCTTAAAAGAAAATGTTGCATAAGGAAAAGTTTGAATATATTTAAAACAAACTTTTCTCTTGTAACATAATTTTTAAATGATTTGTTTATTTTTTTTAAAAAAAAAAAAGTAGTCTGTAAACCTCCAGATCTGCAAATAAGTAAAAATATTCCAAATCTGAGTGGTATGTGTGCATATCCATATATTTATTGGTACTATACTTGTGAGAATATTAGAAATGAAATCAAGCAAAATCACTGTTCTCAATGAGAGTAGTTCTGAAATATAACAGAAAGTACTTCTGATAAGTAGCAGAGGAATTAAACAAAAGGAGTAGAAGGAAGAACCTTCAAGGGCCACGCCTGGGGACTGGGCGGCACAGGGGCCACACATGGGGACCCGGCAGCACCAGCCACACGCCTGAGGACTGGGTAGTGTGGGGCTCCACCTAGGGACCCTGCGGCACTGGGCCACACCTGGGGATCCAGCAGCCCAGGAGCCACACCTGAGGACAGGGCAACACAGACACCAGAACCCAGAGCAAAGAGTCCCTCCTTCCTCTACTGCCACTGGGATGAATACTTGCCCACCATCTCTACTCCCTTACACTTTAACGTCGCTGGAGAAGACTCTGAGCCTAGTTCTGTCCCAGAGAAAGAGACGAGATGTGCACTAAATTGTTTTAGAGGGAGATAAAACAAAATTGTAACCGTGCTTTCCTTTAGATAACGGCATCATGGGCGACTTTTATTTACTTTATGTACATGAAACATAACTTTTAAAAATAAACATTTTGAAACTACTTTTTCTAAATCTAGAAGAAATCTTTTCTAATAACAAAATTTGAGACATTCATATTAAAAATATGTATGCCTTCCTGATTTCATAAATTTTAATGGAAATTTTCCAATTATCAGATGGCCTTTTAAATTTCATATTATTTGATGATTGCTGATACCATAAACATTTTCGAGATCTTTTTTGACTTTGACATGAGTAACTAGAACAGTGAAGAACTGCTGTTTCAGTAAGCTACTAGCATCGGTGATGTCTCAAAGTTCTGCTGTCTGTAATTAGTTGACACTAGCCCGCACTGTTAGCGGCATCTTCCCAAGGAAAACTCTATGGTGGTGCCTGTATGCTACTTCAGATAAAAACCATTTCACAGTTAATCTCACTTCTTGCAAACAAAATTGGCTCTTTATTAATATAGCAACATAAATATCAATAAGCTTATTTTTATTAAAGAAAGCAGAATTAACAGGGGAAAAAACTCAGAACACTATTCCAAATTACACCAGTTAAAAAATGAAATAGAGACAGTTACTACAACAGTAAGGGGCCATAGAATAAAGCTGTGCCCAGAGGTAAGTTTATAATCTTATGTCCTATTATTAAATAAGAAATTAAAAAATTACCTAAGTCATCAATTACAAAGAAACACTCATAAAACAACAACTAAACTTTTAATAATAAGAAAAAATTAGAGATAAATAATTACACTAATATAAACAGAAAAACTAAGAGTTAATAAAATATTTAAATATTAGTTCCTTAAAAAGACTCGCAAGTCCAATAAAAGAAAATATACAACTAAAGACTAAAGAGTTGGGAAATAAGAAAAACACTACAACCACAGAGACAGAGAAAAATATTTTTAATTATAAGATAAATATATGCAGAAATCTAACATATTTTTAAATTCTGTGAAAATGCATGATTTTCTTTTAAAAATATAATTTTAAAGTTGCTATTCAAGAAGTATGGTTGCCTTTAGAGGACAAAACCATAGAAATTTTCAAACTTTTCAGAGAATTATCTTTTATTTTATAAACAGTGTTACGAGGGAGTTCCTCCAAGACATCAAGGAATAGACAGCTCTATAGTAGTACTAATTTATACCTAACACAATAGAGAAATTCACCTCTAAAGCTAAGAAAGAAGAATATAAAAATATAAGATTGTAATCTAATATTTTTCATGAATATAAATATTTTAACCCCAATTAAAATGTAAGGAATTGAATTTAACATTGTTATACTTAAAATGAGGGAAAGTTCACCATGATTACAGACTCTATCATATGCAGAAATAGCCCAGTATTAAGAAATCAGTTAATAACAGTGTATTGTGGTAATAGACCACAAAATAAAACCATATGATAACCTCTGGTTGCCGAGAATGTTTAATATAATTCAACAAGAACTTCCAAAATATGTTTGGTATATTTGAACCAAAAAAACCATTTCCTTTGACTGAAGGCCTGCATTTTGAGTTGAGTAGTTAACATTAAAACCTGGTAAAATACTGATGGCATTCCTAATATCAGAATAAGAGCACAGCTATTACCATCCCTTATTCCTTTGAGGTATAAGCATAGCAAAAGAAACACAAAATTATCATTAATGATGCTTTAAATGATCAGCTATGCAGAAAGGAATCAGTAAGGATTAGCGAGAGATCTGGAAAGTTATCAAACACAAAATCAATTGTCCCTACAAGGAACAGCTTTCATAAAAAGCTCTTAAAAATGGGGGAGGGAGTGATCATAGTAAAATAGCAACAAAATATAAAATAGCTAAAATATAACAAATAAGTTTACAGCACATTAAAAAAGAACTGAAGGACATACAGATGCCTTCAGTAACCTTGACACATGACAAGTTCCTCAGTAGACTTCGGGGTGCAAGCTTCACCACTTTCTCAAACAACCCACAATCTTAAAGTGATAATCCTAAAGAAAATGACAGTAGACTTTCTTCTGGACTTTACCAAAATATAACTAAAGCTAATTGAGGAGAAGAAATGAAAAACCATAGCCAAAGACCAAAAATATTTTTAAAAATAAAAGTAATATTACTTCACTGTCAACACAGAATAAAGCAACTGATACCATGGCAACAGCCAAGGGACTTCAGGAACAACAAACACGTGATAACCACAGAAACTACTCAGGTATACGAATTTAATGTTCCAAAAATGTGAACTATTCAAAACAATAAAAAAGAATTTTCAATAAAGATGTAACAACTAAATAAATATGTAGGCCCATACTCACACCTATACCAAAAATAAATTCCATTTAGAGAAAATATTTAAATCTAAAAAAAAATAAAAATAAAAGGAAACAAAGAAATATGCATGGAACACTGACAGAGAGAAGATATTTTTAAACATATCACCAAATGCAAGACTCATAAAACATATTTATTGTTGTGAAAAATACAATGTTTCTGTATCTCATAGACATCAGGAATTAAACTGGCACATACTGGACAAGGGCAGAATGTCTGCAACAAACAGAATAAGCAAATGATTAGTGGTTTTAATATATAAATACCTCTTACTAAGTCAACAGAAAATGAATTCCCAGCAGAAAAATTAGCATATGTATCCATTTATCCCTTCAACAGACAGTTATTGTGTGTCTAATATGTACCAAACGGCTATGGGCAGAGGATGCAGTGTTGAAGAATCCAGACAGCCACAGTCGCTTCCTTCATACATTCTAGTGTGGGGAGAAGGAAATAAAACAAAATAAACAAATAAATAAGATGACAAACACAGAACTGAGAGGAAATGATCGGGAGGTCACTTTCAGTATGGTGCTCCAGACAGGTCTCTCTCTAAACTCTGCACTCATCCTGAGGCTACACTGTGATGGCGGAGAGGGAGGCCATGAAGGGCAGCTTAGAGAGAGTAGTATTTACTAACCCCCTGAGGTGCGGAAAAGATCTCTGAGCTAGCATGGCTACACGTGGTAAACAGTAGGAGAACAGAAGATGTTGAAGAAATAAGAGAGGGTCGGAATATGCCGGCTTTGTAAGCTATGGTACGGAGTTTCCATTTTATCCTATAACCAACAATTTATTCAGTTGATGAAAAGGTCACTACTACCAGGCTCAAAAAGGTAGTGAGGTAGGGCAAGAATGCTAGCTGAGAGGCCATGCAGGACTAGCCGACATAGAGGTCGTGAGAAGACAGTGTTGGCCAGGACTAAGTGATGATGGCACTGAATCCGGAAGGAGGCGGATTAAAGATGACTTTGAGTCAGGCATGATTGTGCCACCTATAATTCCGGGCCTTCGAAGACAGAAGCAGGGAGATCCTTACAAATTCAAAGCTGACCTGCTCTACACAGTGAGTTCCGGGCAAACTATGTCGAGGGATCCTTTCTCCGAAAAACGAAAAGGCAAGAGGGATCCTTTCTCCGAAAAACGAAAAGGCATATTTGGGCGATAAAACTGGTGGATGCGATAGATGGTCTGCTTTGTAAGGAGCTGGTCAAAGAGAAGCAAAGGGGCCCTCAGGGTTTCTGACTAGAGAAACTGGATGAGATGTGCCATTGGTTGCAACTAAACAACGGAGGAGGGGAAATGATGGTAACAGGAGAGAGAAGAGGAGACCCTGAAGTTCCTCAAAAGGCAAGAGAGAGCCAGATCCACAGCGCTGAGAGAAGGGACTGCCCTGCAAGCTTTTCCAGTCACGAAACGGAAGGCCATTTCCAGCCACTGTAGCAGGAAGATGCGGGTGCCTGTGTGCAACTCTTATTTCTCAGGGAAGTATGAACCAAGAGGGGGTACTCTGAGGAGACGCATGCGCAGAAACGGTAGGTCTAGATGTGGGGGACTGAGACGATCGTAGGAAAAACACCAATTTCAGATCTGCAATAAAGTGTTGAAAGGAGAACAGGTCAGTTGGGTCTTGAGATTTTCTTGCAGGAAAACGATCAGTTGCACCAGTCAGGCTCATGCAAGACAGAGGTTATCTTATGGACGATCAGGGTTGCATTTTTTTTTTTTTCTAGGAAATAACTCGGAAGAAACTGAGCTGAGAGAATCGCATTTCAAGGCATGATTATAATGGACTATGGAGTCTGGGCTAGTCAAGGAAATATATCCAAGGCATGGCCTGCCCAACAGTAGAAAAAAATGAGGTCAATGGACAAAGAGCTCCAGATAGGAAGAAGGTGATGAGAGAGTGGAATTGTCTGGTGTGTCAGTTCAGGTCCTAGCAGCAGACACCAAGACAAAGGTCACTGTGCAGCAGCTGTGTGAAGGGGACACCTGAGATTGACAAAGGAAAACAAGAGGAAAGAGTCTTCGTGCCTTAAGGCAGAGGTCTGACTCACCTGTGAAAGGCAAGGGCAGGAGGGCTACAGACTGAAGCCAGAGGTCCTAAGAAAGTTTAGCCAAGAGTTGAGGGGCCCCCACCCCGAAATAGTTCACTGAGGGACCATGTATGTCACATGAATGTCACAGCTACCTTGACCGTGACCAGTCACTGGGAATAGCCCAGGAGAAGCATGACCTCCATGAGGGGCTCAGCCAACAAGCTTTCCCAGAGCACCTTTGGGAGGCGCATTCCCGTGATCACCAAGGGACAATATTCTAGAGAGGATCCAGTTTCTAAAGATGACAAGCTAGATCCTTGGAAACACGGACGATTCCAAAGAGAGGAGGGGTAATTGGAGCTGAAGTTACAGGGAGGAGAAAGCCTAGTGTTCGAGTTCCACTAGAGTTTGTGCCTGACACAACTCTGCGTTTGTTAGCCACCCCAGAGCCACGAGAATTTGGACAACAGGAATCCTCTTGGAGATGGGAGTGGAAGGTGGAGCTTAATGAGGCCTGGAGGTGAAGAAAACGGGGCCGGCTTCGAAGAGCTAACAATGAGAAGAATCTGTGTGGGAACAGGGAGTCCGTACAAGAAATACGGAAGAGGAATTGTGTGCGGTGAGAGTTTCAAAGAAGCCGGGATTTCGCAGGCGGCCTGAAGGAACGCAGCAGTGAGCGGCCCGGCGGCCGGAGGGGCAGGCAGGGGAGGCGGGCGCAGGAGCTCGGGCCGGCAACGACGACGACGCCGGGGCGGCCGTGGACGCGGCGTCTGCAGAGGCGACCCTGGCCCCGGCCTGAGGTCCGGCGGGGCGCGCGGCCGCGGGAGCGCGCGGCGGCGTCACGGGGCGGCCGACTTGCCGAGGGCGCGCGCCGGGTGCTGGCGCTCCCTGGCGGCGCCGCGGAGCTTGGCGCGGCAGCTGGAGGCGGCCTGGCGCGTGGTGACGGCGCCCGCGGGCGGACGCAGGATGGCGGCGCTGCGGGGCGACGGCTTCGCCAGGCTTCGGCCCCCACGGGCGCAGCGGACCCCAGGGAGGAAAGACAAAGACACGCCGGTTAGCAACGAGCGGGAACCGCGCAGCCCGGGGCAGAGGCGCCGCGTCCCCCGCACCCACCAGGTAAAGCCGCGTGCAGGAGCCCGGCACCCACCGCACCCCGCGACGGGCAGAAATGCAGTCACCAAACCCTGGTGTGAGCTTGACCCAGAAATTCTTTTTTAAATGGACCCTTCAAAGAATAGCTATGAATGCAAATACAGCTTCAAAGAGTGTTCAGTGCAACATCCGTAACAGAAAATGGAGAAAAGGGAGGAAGGAAAATTGGAAATTTTTCATATCCAAGAATAAAGTATTATAATCTTATACTGCGAACTAACTTGCTAATAAAATAATGCTGTGAGACAGTACCTAACAATACGAGAAAGGGATCAATGAAGAAATCCATTCCGTTGGCATTTGTAGAGCTGGGCATATGTACGTGTGTATTCAGACAACACAAATTCATAAAATGATGAAGAAAAGCCACAATAGTGTGTTGTTCTCTTCAAGTAGTAGACTGCAGGTAGTTTTTATTTTCATTTTATTTGTGACTTCCAAAATTATACAATAAGTATATTTCACTTTTAAAATAAAAATTAATAATTTTAAATTTTATCCCACTTATGATTATAGAGGATAGCAAAGTGGTAGGCATAAAGAGATTTTAAAGACTGGGTTCACGGAGATAGCTTCTCTTCTCCCTAAGCTCTGTACTAATCACAGTATTACAGCGTAGTTTATCCTTTAAAGTTTCAGCAGTTAATCAAAACCACTATCTTTTATAAACTTACACCTTATTTTATTCTAGCCATTTCTACTTGGAAAGTTTCCTGGGCTTTTCACAGGCTAATTTCAACTTGTAATTTCCTCAGACTTCAGAACATGATATGCCGAAAACAGAAAAACGTGTCATACTTTTGGAACAAACATTTTAGATAATACTAGCGTTTCAGTTTCAGTAATGTTCCCGGTATCTGAAAGCATTCAATCGGAGAAAGAGTAAATGAACTACTGGCTAACTATCGTCCTTCGGGATAATAGACGCGTGCCAGGGCTTTGCTATTAGAAAATCCATTGTAACATGAGCGTCAGAACTACTTCAGACTAAAGCGCCTCAGCGTTGTCAGATGGGTTTTATGTGGTTTTAAGCAAATCAAAGGTTAGGTGTTTATGGGAATGCGCTTTGTTGCTTAAGTTGATGACATAATCATACGCCCCTGCAAGTTTCCTGCCTCAGAAGGCTTTGGATAGAATTATCATGCCCAGAGGCACAACTTTAATTTAAAAAAGAAAAAAAACACATACCAGAAATAAAATTTACAAAAAGAACAAATCCTAAGAAGCCAAACATGGGTGGTAACTAACTTCCTGAGCAAAAAGAAGGCTGTAAGAACTTTTGAAGAAAGCATTAGCTCTTAAAATTTTAATTAATTTCCCATCACCAAATGATTTAAAGTGAGTTATTTTTTAATTTTTAAAAAATATTTACTTTGTGTATGTATTCCAGAGCATGTCGAGGTCCAATAACAACTCCTTTACTGCCACCAGTGGGTTCCAATGATGGAAGTCAGGTTGTCAGGCTTGGTAGCAAGCACCTTTATCCACTGAGCTATCTCGCCAGCCCTGATTTCAGTTTAACATTTTGGAATGTGTATTATGTCTCAGGAGCTTTTCTAAGACAGTAACAACAAATAAATATCATTAGGTTCCTATTTTTCTGAGGATTACCTAGAAAACTAGTTTCTCTTTATTAGGATGCGTCAGACACCAAGGCTAACCTAAATCGCTCTGCAGACCTGCCAAGGCTTTTCTTCTCATACTCTTCAGATGGGCCTTCTCATTTCCTGCCATTCATTCCTTTGCTCAGATTCATAAAAGCATCCCACTGTCTCCACACTAGGTGAATCAATAGCTGTTAACCTTTGAGAGAGCCAAAGATCAGTCTCAGGCTCTGCCTAAAAATGTCATTCTGCAGCAGCTTGAACAGAAACGCCCTAGAGACTGACTTCCTGAACACAAACATTGGAGAACAGCTGCTTCCCTCACAAGGCTACTTTTCAGGATGCTTCCTGCGGCGGGAGTGGGGGGACTCCTGTAATGTAAAAGGTTTTAACTGACCAGTACTAAGTCCTGATGAGATTTGATTTACTAGTTAAATCTGAGGTCTGGCCTGTATTACTGCGAAATGTCCTTCATCTTGACAGTCAATTGACCCATACCCCCGAGGCGACAAGTACTGAAAACCTTGACTCACCAAGGTATGTAAAGCCCAAACAGGATTTCAGTGTTCTTGCCAAAAATAAGTTAGTCTGTATAAAGGGGACAACCAAATCCCTCCACGACACATTATATCCTCTCCCATCAAATTCAAACAAGTACCCTGCTAAGTCAGAAAATGTTTGTGTGGTACAGAGAAAATATATTCTGTTCCTATTTCTCGGCTGCTGCTGAACAATAATGTGTGTCAGTCCTTGGCTCGGCAACCCGGAAAGCCATGCTGTGTGCCTGGCATCGCAGGTGGGCCGTCTGACCTTCCCTCTGCGTCTGTGCCCCTTTTCCTTCCATTGTAGTATTTCCTTCAGCGGGAGTGAAAGCTAGAGCAGCAGTGTTTGAGGATGCTGAGTCTTCCGACTTCCACAGTTCTGAAATGAATGTATTTGCTGATCCTAAAACAGACTCGGAAACAATAGGGATGCACTGGGCGGCATCAAGTTCCACTCCGTTACATGCTAAAGAAGAATAGCACCGCTGCCTGCCTTTTCCACGGTATGTGAAAAACATACATCAGTTTTCTGTTATGGACCATTATTTTAGAAAATTTGAATCCAAATATTTTATTCTTATTCCCTTAAAAAAGTTTCCCATTTGTGTGCTCATCTTGTCACTTAACTCATTAAGAGGGGCCTCTCCTACTATCCAAGCTCTCATTCTCTCTCTGTCTATGTCTCTGTCTCTCTCTCTCTCTCTCACATAAACACACACACACACACACACACACATCAAGATTTCTGAGTGCTATAGTCTGAAATGATCAGTTCTTCTTCCAATCTCTGACTGTTCCTTAATTCTTGCTGTGAGACCATTAGCACAGTGGTCTGTATTTTCACAACACAGTCTATAATGATTACCATTTCCCACTCTTATTTTGCTTCTCTTAAAAAAAAGAAAGTCCATCCTCCAGATGGGTGGAGCAGGACACTGACACCATTTACATTGATAGGGTGACTAGCTGGCTCATCTGAATCATCTTTCCTGTATTCGCATTCATGCAGAAGGTTTTGATTTACCTACTGTGTGTGTGCCAGATCAGCGACGTCATCGTGGTCTGCTGAGTTAACCAACGTTCTGTCTCTACTCTTAGATTTCCAATCATCATCTCCCAACACTATGGCCAATGCCCTACATTAAGACACTGCCTCCATTTTAAAAACAACTCTCGACTGTGTAAGAGAGAATTAAATCAGAGCTGGAAATGAAAATGAGCGCAGTTAGATGGAAGAAGTCACAACCAACATCTACTCAAATAAAACACAAAATCAAATATATTATGAAGCCAAGCAACAACATTAAGATCACATGTCCCAACAAATTAATATTATAGATGGAAGAAACATGGGTGATACAGTATTTGGGTACAAGAAACTAAAATTTTAAAGTAATAAATGTCTTAAGGACAAAATAGCTGTAAAAATGCAGAGTGAAATGATTTTGCCCTGATTGGTTCAGAGAGCCAACAGTAAGGCAGCAAATGAAAAGAAAGGATTGGAAAAATGAAAATAATTATAATTGTTTGGTTGAAACTCCTGCTCCCCCTTGCACAAGCTAGGAAACCCTGTCTGCCCTACTTTCCCCCAACCCTGCCCATGCAGAGAAAACTCTGACCAAAAGAATGACACCCAAGTGCCAGGACTCTTGACCATACCTGGACACGTCCCAGCTTCTAGCTGGCATGTCATCACCCCACCCTAAGATCTATAAACCTCCCTGCCTTAGCATGGGCATGTGACTTCTCTGGGACTGGTGAACCTGCCCAGGAGCCACGCCCAATAAACCTGAATATATCAGTTTTTGATCTAGTCTGATCTAGCCTTTTGCATTGGCAGAAACATATCAAAGATATATAAGATAAAACAGAATAGCTATCTAACAAAGTGAGGTAGACCCCAAAGCACTTGTGTGTACTAATAGTTACCATTCACATTTGAGACAATAATATACATTATCTCAAATTGTTTTTATTGAAGTCGGTTTTATAAAACTATAGTTTTAGAAATGTGCTCAAGGAGATAATCTATATGCCTCCTTAAGTAAAGAAATCAGGAAAGCAAAAATTGGCAATGTGCATGGCCTAATTAAACTGTCTGGTCTGAGTAGCAACTGTGTTCCTAAGAGAAAGATGTCACACTAAGCTGACTCAATGCCTATCAAGAAACTAAGCTTACACCAACAAAGGAGAAACATAAACACCAACCCAGCCTCAAACATTTTTATCTACAACAGTGTCCTGCCTGCAAGATGTGCTAACTAAGTGCAATGGTGGCACAAAGCTTATGGGAAGGAGTTAACTAAACGATACCTGATTTGACATAAAGCCCACTCCATGAGATGGAGCCCATACCCCACACTTGTCTCTGTGATTAAGAACCTGAGACTAGCTAGGCTAGGGACCTAGAGTAAAAGAAAATACTTCTGTACTAGAACAAGCACAACAAGAATGTGTGGCACTAAAATGACTCCTAATGACACTCTGCTATACTCATAGATCAGTGTCTTGCTCGTCCATCATCAGAGAAGCTTCCTCCTGAAGCAGACGGGAGCAAATACAGAGATACACAGCCAGACATTATGCAGAGAATAAAACTGGAGTGCTCAGCCCTAAATGGCATGTCCCCTTCAAATCCTTCCCCTCAGGGCTCGGGGAACCCTGTGCAAGAAGAGCTGGAAAGAGTTTGAGAGCCAGAGGAGATGGAGGACACCAAGGAACCAGGTCCTCTAATCAACAGGATGGACGCACATGTGAGTTCACAGAGACAGAGGCAGCATGCACAGGGCCTGCATGGGTCAGGATGAACACACATGTGAGTTCACAGAGGCAGAGGAGCATGCACAGGGCCTGCATGGGTCAGGATGGATGCACATATGAGTTCACAGAGACAGATGCAGCATGCACATTGCCTGCTTGGGTCAGGATGGATGCACATGTGAGTTCACAGAGACAGAGGAGCATGCACTTTGCCTGCATGGGTCAGGATGGACGCACATGTGAGTTCACAGAGACAGACGCAGCGTGCATAGGGCCTGTGGGGCTCTACACCAGTGGGGTCCTAGAACTGAAAGAAGTGGGCACACACACCATCCATAACCCAGAATCAATCTTCAACTGATAACTAGTTGCATATGAAAATTTAGTTTTCTCCAAGAAGTCTCACTGGGGAAACAAATCACAAGGGTAGGCTGCATGCCCAGCAGTAGATGGCCAACAAATTCAGTATCTTTGGAGGTTCACTCAGTGCCATGGCAGAGCTTTCTCTTTTCAGTTTTACCTTTCTGTTTTGGTTTGTTTGCTCAATAGGTCATATATATATATATATATATTGGCTTCCAGATTTGTGCTTTCTTGGGATTGAGTACGTAAATGAGTGGGTCTCTGTCTGAGTCTGCTTCTCGTGCCTTTTCTTGAGCTCTTTTCCTTCTGTCTCTTTCTTCTGACCTATCCCACTGTGTTTGTTTTTATTTTTATTTATTCATTTATTTTGGTTTTTCAAGACAGGGTTTCTCTCTAGTTTTGGAGCCTGTCCTGGAACTAGCTCTTGGAGACCAGGCTGGCCTCAAACTCATGGGGATCCACCTTCCTCTGCCTCCCAAGTGCTGAGATTAAAGGTGTGCGTTCTGGCTGTTTCTTATAAGCCAATGCTCACACTGTGGGACTTGATGAACTTAATTAGGAAATGTGGACTTTGGGAGATCAGATCTGCCTGCCTCTGTCTCCTGAGTGCTAGAATTAAAGGCATGTGCCACCACTGCCTCGCTCGTGTTTGGTTTTTATCTTATTTTATTATATCTCGTTTTATTATTATCCCTTATAAGCCTGTTTGTCTTCCAGTAAGAAACTGGGGGGTGGATCTGGATGGGAGAGGAGCTGGGCAGCGGGGCGAGGAGGACTGGGAGGAACAGAGGTAAGAGAAACCATAATCACAATATATTATATGAAAAATCCGTTTTCAATAAAATAAAAATATTAAAAAAAACTGATTATAATTTGCTTTCCCAATACTTCCTAGTGTAAACTGAAGAACCGGCACGGTGGCATCCACACAGCAGGATCTGTGAGGCCGGATGCAGTAATCTGGTACTATGTACTCTAGCATCAGTCATTTCTTTAGATGAGCCAGAAAACAGTGGCTCGTGGAGACTGAGTATGGATCCCCAGCACCCATGTAAAAGTCAGGGCATCTAGAATGCCAGCCATGGGTGGCTGGAAACAGAATAGTCCCGGGAGCTCACTAGCCAGCCAGCCCAGTCAATGATGAATTCAGGGAGTTCATTCATGGAGAAAGCAATGGAAAAAACAGCCAGTGCCAACCTGCAGCCTGCACATATGCAAACCTACATGAACATGTCCACACAAATACATACATGTGCCATCCACACACACAAACTGCCTGGTAGTTACAGCAGTGTTGCTTCTCACTGGCCCTAAGATTAATTATTTGCACATTACCATACAAATCTTTATATAAATCTAAATGCAAATTAATTTTCTGAAAACTTCCTACTATTTCCTTCTTAGATTTTTGCTTTGTTGTTACTTTGTTTTATACTGGGGACTGAACTAAGAGCTTCACTTTAAGCAAGTGCTCTATCACCAAGCTACATCCCCAGCCTTCTGCCATTTCTTTCCTTTTTTAAATAGAAAAGTAAATATTCAAATTTCTATTTTTGGTAACTAGCAGTAATAACTGCTGTATAAATTTCTCTAAATATTTTAACATCAGCATGATTCAATATAAAATAAATCAACAACCATGATTTCTTTCTCTCTAAAAAAATGTGAACAGTACAATATATTAAAACAAAGATGATTCAATAGAATAGAAATAACTCATTAAAGTCTATTCACTTGGGTTAGCAAAAACCAGTTGCCTAATTGATACATAAGTGGAAAGTTCATGGACCAAAAAATAAAAATACCTGGATTCTACAATTTCCAGATATACTTTTGAACACACCTTTAAAAAAAGATACCACAACTGTGAGTGATAGGTACCATTTGCATTAGGATGATATATACATGTGTATGGTAGCGTATGCATGAGACAGCTCATAAAAGCCCAGGACACTGGCAACTGCCTGCCCCTGCGGAAGGAAAAATAAGAGAATGGATGTGGCAGAGAGAAAACGTATCTTCTCAGCACCCTTTCTGCGGTGTACTCTTTTAGATAGATATACACATGACCTAACAAACCAAGCCTTGCAAGACGGCTCCTTTCCGTTCTTCAGTAACTACACACGGCCTGGGCAATCAATTTTCTCCATTTTAAAATGAAGTTACACTAAGTCTTTACATCTCCATCTATATTCAACAGAATTATGGCTAAACAAGTGTACATAAAATGTCAGCTGGCAAAAGAAAACCGTGAGCCTTACTTTGTGGCAGCTTACATCGTGTAATTATTTACACTTCTGCCCGCAGTCTCCACGAAGGCTGTGCAAACAGCAGAGTACTCAAGAGTCTGGAAGAAAATTCAGATTTGCAAACTTGACAGTGTTTCCCTTCTCTCTACTCTGCACCAAGTGCACATCTAAACTATAGCCTCCAATATACACATCCCAATAAACGAACAAATAATAGATGCACAGACTTGGTAGACTTTTATGATACTTTAAAAATAAACCCTAAAATAAGATGCTAAAGCTCACCCTTTTATTTTCATACCCCAAGAATCTCCCAAAACCATTTATAATCTTCTTAAACCAAGATATGACAGAAGAGATAGCAAGGATAGACGGGTATAAAGACAGAAGCAGGAAGAGCAGTGCGTAAGGAAGGCACTATGAAGAGACCAACACGCAGCTGCTTCCTTGCAAGGCAAGGAGAATGAGAACAGGCCTGGTGGCTGTTCGTTTATAACCACGTATACCATTGCCTTGACTGATGAATAGTCTTGGTCTCAAGGGCTAGATTAATATGAATGCAACAGCACAAAGAGTAGAAGTAAAGCTAGGAAGGCAGATGTGGGAAGTTCAGTGGAGGAAGACAGGCTCTGGCGTGTGCGTGCCCACAGACAGTGTGAGGCAGTCACCAGCAGGAAGCTCTTCTAATGTGATGCTGGTGACTGAAGCAGTAGGAAGGTGACGACTCAGCTTCTTATGGCCTGCTTCTACGAAGTAAGTTCATTCACAAGGTCCAAAATTACTTCTTCAAATTTTCTTTAGAGAATGAATAGCCCCAACTAGGGCTGAAGAAACAGCTCTGTGACTGAGAGCACCTGCTGCTCCTCCAGAGGATGAGTTTGGGACCCAATGCTGCACACACTGAGCAGCTCACAGCCACCTGTGACCCCAGCTTGAAGTGATTCAACACCCATTATGCAGGCTCTGCGGGTATATACACGTATGTTTACATATAAGCATATACACATAAATACAAATAAGATCAACTTTTTAAAAGAAACTGAGTAGGCTCAACCATAAGTCAGCATGCACCTAGGTCCAACTCTTTAGCAGGGCAGAACCCGAGGCATGAGGAAACAACTTACACAGAATGCCTGGCAGCCTTTCCCAGTGTTTTCTTGTAGGTACCTCATATTATTTCCTGTCATAACCTTCATAATCAGAAATCAGCTCCACCCAAACAGCACAAAACCAGGAAACCAAGAGGTGCCAGTTTTCCATTAAAATTATGCACTGGACCTGCTGAATGAAATAACTCTGGGTTTTTACTACATGAGAAAAGAAAGTCATCTAAATTAAAACAACAACTACAACAAATAAACCTTCTATTTTTGTAACCTACTAATCTTAAAAAGGTAAAGAAAGAAACCAAGTACAGGCAAATACACAGTACACATGGATGGTGCTCACTGTTGGAGGGACCAAGAGCGGGTGTGCTGCTACCGATTACACACTGAAGTGTGCTGTTACTGATACACACTGATAAACCTTGCAAAAAATTTCCAAACAAAATTTCTCTCTAGAATATTGGCAAATAGGCAAGAAACAAACAACACATATAAAAATGCCGTGAAACAAGCGAGGTCAGGAAATGTGCTCTGAGCTTCGACTCTACGATTTTCGTTACACTTTGAACACCTGAGCATACTATTTCATTTATAATCGTTTCATAATCATACTCCAGTGCTTTGCTGGAGTAGGGGTTGGTACAGGGAAGCCTGCTTTGAGGGACAGGGTCAATGTTCACAAAATTAAAATTAAATGTGTAAAACTCTAGTAAAAGGTTATAGCTATAATACAGATCTACAGCAGTCTGCTTTGTGCTGTTGACGGGGTATCAGGCCTTTATGCTAATATTCAGTGATTAATTCAAAGTTAAAACATAAAAGAAACCATTTTCAAGGCATTAGAACAGAAAATTACAAGCCCCCACCCCCATTTTTTGTAGATCTTATCTTTATCTTTTTTTAATTCATATCTGTTAGCATTCTATTGTTAAGCTTAAGTTTTAAGGTCACCACTCACCCATAAAACTTACTCTACTGAAACTTCACACACACAGTCTCCTGGGAATCCTTCCCTTAAAATCTGTTTAAAGTCAGTCCCCAAAAGCGGATAGCCCAACAGGTGTCCTGTGTTAGATGAATGGAGTTCAGGACAGGAGCTGTGACTTCTGAAAAGCCATCCACTGTCCTGAGGACCTGGGCCGAGGGTAAACAGCTCCCTCACGTATTGGGGCAAAACTATCCATCTGAACTGTTGTACTGCTCAGATCCAAGATAAGGCAAGTTTTATTGCTAGGTCCTCCCTTCAGAAAGGTGCAACAAGGAAAGCATGGTGAAGGCCAGAGGAATGGATATGACACTGCATGGCCTGTGTCCTAACATCTGAGAACTCATCAGCCCAAAAGGTGCAGCTCTGGAAATAAAACTTGCATATTTCAATCACTTGTTCAGTCTTTAAATATAAAGCATCCTTTTTCGCTTATGCTCTGGCTATGGATACTAATTAGTTAATCATACGGATTTCACCCTACTTTAAAGTATGTACATATGGAACATGTTGTACATGAACATGAGTGTGTAGGAGCATGTGCCCAGGTCTCTTCCTCTGCTTCTGCCCAGAAGCCTGCAATTTCAGCGCGGCTGGCTAGCAGCTACTAGAACCAATCTAGCCATCTCCACCTCACAATACTTGGGGTTACAGGTACATCCAGCTACTCCTGGCTTGTTCAGCATGGGTACCTGGGATTCGGATTTAGGTCCCTGTGCCCTGCCCCCTACTTTATGTTGCCTAAGCTGAATCACAGACCATTTCTGTCTGGTCAGAGACATACAGACTGTTCATGCAAAACACCTACAGTGCAAAATTATGGGATTCAACAACAGCAACAAAAATCTATTCATTCCAAGAATTCTAACATACTGTCTTATTTTAGAAATAAAATATATCTCATTAAAGGAGTGGTCTTTTAAAGTAAGTATCAGAGATTTACTTCAAAAGCCCTCTGAATAAAACACATCAATTAACCCACATTTTTTCACACTACTACAACTTATGTACCAATTCTGAGGTAATATCAAATGCACTGTTAGGTAAAACAGACATAGAGATACCTGGTTCTCATCAGACACCATTTCTCAAATGAACCACTAAAATAGAAACATAGAAGCTAGGTGTCACCTAATTACCAAATAAATCAAAAGAATGCAAGAGGTAGCAGATACACTGACTCTATTATTCTATCTGGTAATTTCTTCAAAGCCTATGGCTTCCACATCTTCATGAACGTTAAGAGACCCTAAATGTCTACCCTGGGCAGTCTCTCCTGACCACTAACCCAAATGTTCTGGAGAAGAACCTCAAACTCAACACATCAAAAAAGTTAATCCATTCTCTCTCCTCCTCCTAAATTCCCTACCAGAATTCTGCCCAACCAAAATGCCTGACACTGGAAAACGTCAGAGTTCATTTCTTATCTCCATTGTCTAGCAAATTCCACCCCTGAAACTGCTGGCCGCCATCTCTCTAAATTCTGCCATTTACATGAATTTAAGTTCCATCACATTTACAGGGCTGAAACTGGCTCATTATTGATTTTCTCACCACACACATCTTTTCGCTCCACCCCACATCTCTCCTGAGTGCTATGAGAAGACCCCATTTAAAATCTTTCAATGGCTACTCCTAATCTTGAAAACATAATTCCAAGTACTTACATCTTAATTTGGCCACTGTCTAGTCTCACATTCCACTTAATCTAAATGTAACTTCTAGTCTCTTCATCTCAATCTGGCTGAATTTAGGAATTAGGAGTGACTTTGTCAACCCCAGTGTGCCATAGATTACACCTCTGTGTCCCCACAGTTCACTCCTCTCTCACAGCACCTGGAAGGAGCCCTAGCAAAGCTCTGTGTCCCAAGCACAGAAAGCTGAGCTTGCGATGTCTTCAGAATGGATGATACAGAACAGTGAAAGTTGTAGAATACACAGTCCATGAAATTCTTTGGTTTTGATAACAACTGCTAAGGAGGAGGGCCACATTAAGCAAGGCGCATACCTATACCAGCATGTGAAAGACTGAGGCAGTAGGATCTGAGTTCAAGTCCTGCCTAGGCTACATAGTATGGTCCACACCAGTCTGAGCTATAACAAGATCCTGTCTAAAAATCAAACAAAAAAAATGTGATTCACTTATTACTGTAATACTAACTTCACTGTTGATATTTTAAAGTTTCTTTCATCTTTTACTCATTAAGGTTTAAACAAATTTTTACTCTCTAAAAGGGAAATAAGTACCAAACTCCAGACACAACTTGTCTGACAAGTAATCAGCCCTTCCATTGCGGTGAAGCCAGCGTGCTCATCAGTCAGGAATCTGGGTTACCTGGGCTTAGCAAACAACTGCTCCCCTGTGCCTAGGACAGCGCATCAGCAGTAGGGAAACAACTTTCTCATAGTGGTGACCTCCTTGTCCTTTATCATAGCCCCCAAACGAAACTAGTCTTCTGTTTGTGCTTCCAAGTTCTTCTGATGTGTTCTATAGAGGTAAATAACTAAATTATCTTTGCTGATGAGAATTTAAAAGATCCCAGTCAGGCGGTAGTGATGTGCGCCTAGATTCCCAGCACTCCTCAGATTCCCAGTACTCAGGTGGAGGCCAGCCTGGGTTACAGAGTGAGTTCCAGGACAGCCAGGACTACACAGAGAAACCCTGTCTCAAAACAACAAAATGAAAAACAAAAGAGAGGAATTTAAAAGAACCCAATTCCATGGGAGCTGATGAAAGGAAGCTAAAAGGGTCTGGGCTGATAATTAATGACAGGAGGGTTACAAACAACATCTTTTTTCTTTTCTTTTGGATTTGTTTGTTTGTTTGTTTGTTTTTTGTTTTTCGACAGGGTTTCTCTGTGTAGCTCTGGCTATGCTGGAACTTGCTCTGTAGACCAGGCTGGCCTCTTAACTCACAGAGATCCACCTGCCTCTGCCTCCTGAGATTAAATCTCTGCTGGGATTATAGGTATGCGCCACCACCACCCAGCTTCAACAGTTTTAAAAACACAACAGGCATATTAATTCAAAAATTAAAGTCAGAAATTGTTTGAGTGCCAATGACAACACAAATAGAAAATTTCAAACCTGGCCTCGTATGATGGATCACAATCAAAATGTAACTACATTAAAAATACTAAGCAAGCCGGGCGGTGGTGGCGCACGCCTTTAATCCCAGCACTTGGGAGGCAGAGGCAGGCGGATCTCTGCGAGTTCGAGGCCAGCCTGGTCTACAAGAGCTAGTTCCAGGACAGGCTCTAAAAACTACAGTGAAACCCTGTCTCAAAAAAAAAAAAAATACTAAGCAAATAACTTCAGGTTATATGTACAGTGTCTATAGAACCCAAATAAACTTCATTTTTGATGTTAGATCCCATTCTTAAGGTATCCTATTGTTTAATATTCAAACATCCAAAGTCCAGAAGCATCCCAAATCTGAGATACTTCTGGTCCCATGCATTTGAAACAAGACATAACTTGTGCAAGCCATCAGCTGTCGCCACCAGAAACTACGGTGTACAAACAAGGAGAAAGGCCAGGTATATGCTGTTCTCAGTTTCAGTTTTTCATAGGAAGTTCAGCTTCATACCCTGGTTAAACCACCCACTAACATAACCCAAGAAACTGGCTTTACAGAATTCCTTGAAATATCAAACTCCTCTTGTACTTTGAAAATAAGATATGTATTCACAGTATTATAAGCATTCTATAGTGTAAGATAGGGCAAATGGTGATTTGTGTTTTTATATAAACTCCTTTACACGAGATGAATAACCTCCCTCTACAGAGGTTGAGGTCAACCAAGAAGGATGCCGGTCTCTAAGCAGCAGTTCTCACGACCCTTTCACAGGGGTCACCTAAGACCATTAGAAAATGCAAATATTACATAACAACTCATAAGAGTACCAAATTATAAAGTTATAAAACAATTTTATGGTTGGGGTCACCACAACATGAGGAACTGTATTAAAAGGTTGCAGCATTAGGAAGGTTGAAAACCACTGCTCTAAAGAGATCCATCCACACTGACTCTTTGTTGGAAAAAAATACATTCTAAATCACAAGGTCCCACAAGCACAAATTTCTGAGTTTTTTTAACAACATGGTAAGAATCATCCAATAATGAAATATTATTCATACTACTCAACCAAAATATGAGAAAACAGTTTCACAGATTGTTATTGGAGTCATGCAATCTAAGTATGAAAATGTATGTAGAATCTAAATTAAGTCATAAAGATACAGCTTAGCAATGCCTCTCTCAATAATAAATGGTCATGGGATATTTTTGGAGCAGTTCTGCAGATCACTAAACTGATGGTCTCTATCCAAAACTCACTTCCTGCACAAATACTACCTGTTGGTCACATATTGTGTAGCAGATGCTGTACTGGGCACCTAAGACATGGGACAAATGGATGTGGCCCCCTCAAATGGCCTTTTCAGTAGTTAGGGAGACCTCACCACACACGTAGCTATAAAGCACTACAGTAATTGCTATAAAGGAAAAATTAGAAAATGGGATTGATACACTGAAGGGACATCTACTACGGCAGGGAAGGCAAGTCCTCAAAGAGGAGATGGGGAGGTAATACAAGGGAAACTCCAAACAAGAGGCCGCAGTGTCTTGTAGAAAGAGTATGGCTCAGAGCTTCCTACTTTAGAAAACCTCTGGCTCCAGTCTGAGGTGGTCACCATGTAAACACAGAACAGCTCATTAGAACAGTTTTATCACCTTAGTCATTATGCTAGTGCACAAAGGTGACCCAAATCAGGAAAGGAAGGGCAGAACCGGGATGGTAAGGGGGTAGAGCAGGTGGAGAACGGAAATGTTGGTCTGCAGGTAGGAAGAGGTCAGGCAACTCATTTCTAAGGTGAATAATCAGGAATGATATCTTTGTAACAAAGGATATAAAAATAATAAAGTTTTAAAGGGAAGATAATTCAAAATTTATATGATTAAGAAATATAATATGAAAATATCCTTTAGAATGCACAGCCCAGATGAAAGCCATGAAAAAGTCTACATTTAAACTTGTTGTGAATAACAAGATGGTGTCATTTTTTTGGCCCCTAAAATGCTTGGCACAGTCCTCTTGGCACAAAGTGTCACTAAAGTGTACTGAGAAGAATAGAAGAGGAGCTGGAGAGATGGCTCCATGGTTAAAAGCACTGATTGCTCTTCCAGAGGGCCCGGGTCTGATTCCCAGCTAACAACTGTTAGCTTCAGTTTCAAGGGATCCAAGACCCTCTTCTGACCTCTGCAGATACCAGGCATGTACATGGTACACAAACATACTTCAGAAAAAAACCCATATACATTTCATAAAAATAAATTATCCAGGAAATGAATTTTTAATAAAAGTCCATGTAGATTTAATCATTGAAGTGAACGCATGCATTCACTGACACTGATCTACTCTGTGTGTTCTAAGCTTCACCTACTCGCAATGATCCTGGAGGAACACAGCTTATAAAGGAAGTGCATTTCTGAAAAGGTCACCATTCAGTCCTTTTCACCACTAAACCCTAGAACTTGAGGGAAAGCTGTCATCAGAAATAACAAACTAAATGGATTATCTCCTAAGATGCTAAATAAATTGAAGGTACACACTGTGTGCCCTGTGTGAGTTCTTTGACCTTAGGGAATACAGAATTCCTATACAGACACAAGTATTTCAAGCCCCATCTTCAAAACTGCCTATCCCATAAAGATTTCTGTAGAAAATGCACAGGAAGTGTATCTAATGACCTGCTACCTGCCTGAGTTTCCTCAGAAATGAGAATTACCTGAATGAAACAAAGGTGACTCTAGAGCTGCCTTAGCTGGGTCATGACCTATGGTTAGGAAAGGGTCCATATTATATCAGAAAGGGCAGCATTAAAACCAAGGTCTTAAGATTGTGAAGAGTTTAGGATCCTGTAATATTCTTGTCTTAAGTTCTCATCCACCCACTTTTTTAAGCACTGCCATGTTCCAACTACTGTGCTAAACATGGAAGTGTACATCTAACTTACATCAATCTTTTCAATGGAAAGATATACAATAAACAAATCGATCCATAATATAAGCTGATTACAAACTCTATATTAGAGGACACTAGGAAAAGAAGAGGATACTGAACTTCAGGGAGAGACATTTTATTGAGAAGCAACATTGATTAGTCAAGCAGTGGACAGACATACAGCACAGAGGAACTTTTGCTTTAGAAAATCAGCTCTGGCACCAGCACAGAGGAAGTGGGAAAAGAGAATGGCTAAAAGGCTATTACTAAAGAGAATGTAAGAGACAAGGTCTACACTACACTACTAATGGGAGAGATAGCAGGAGTCAAATGTGAAGTTTTCAGGAGTAGGAGAGAGAGACACTGATCAGTGATGGCATCAAGAGTGTAAGGAAGAAATGTCAAAATACTTTCCAGGATTCTGATTAGCCAGGTAACGGGAAGAGCAGATATGAAAACTATTCAAAAGAGACGATAAGTTTCATTTATTGCAAAAGTGAGCTGTATTTTATAAAACTCAATAGATATAAATTATTAAAAAATTATTAAAAGCATACTCACAGTTTGCAATTAATTACAAGATCAGCAGTCAATATGGCTCTTCTCTATGTTTGTACTTGTGACCATTACTTAATAGCAATGGCATAAACTGGGAGACTCACAAAGACTACAAAGAATGTAGGTGGAAGTCACAGCAGCAGACCTGAATAGCAACTCATGGTTAGAAGCTGTGTGAATTAGATGATGGTGTGAAAGCCAAGATAGACTGTAGACTACTGGTAAACCAGAAATTAATGATGTCCTGTTCTGTTCTTCCTTCAACCATTTCAACACCTGTTATGTGCCAGGTATAGCACAAAACACTGGTCACACAAAGACAAGGCAACACTTGTCTGTAAGCATATTCATACACCTACAGCCTAATGTTTACCAAGAAAAAGGAGTGGGAATGTTGAGTGGACAAAGGGAGGGACAAAGAAAGGAAAGGCGGGACCAAGGGATGAAGTGAGGGAAGGCTTTTCCCGAGATCATAACTTAGAAAGATACATTGTTGAATAAGATAACAGTCAAGAACCAAACTAACTCCTGAGTAAATTGGGAGCATGGGGACCTTGGGGGAGGGTTGAAGGGAGAGGGGAGAGGCAGGGAGGGGAGCAGAGAGAAATGTAGAGCTCAATAAAAATCAATAAAAAAAGAACCAAACTAACAAGTGGTTCTGCCGAAAATGTCATCAAATTCCAGCACTCCACCACACTCCACCCTATAAAATAATGGTTTGCTCTAACCTAACAACTGCTCTGTATCTTGGCGTTACCACAGATATCACATCTGACCTTTCACAAACAGTTAAGAGTAATGCCCCCTCAAAAGGCAATGAACAACAAATGGCCAGGGAAGATAACACAGAAACTGGTGCTAGAGAGCACTTCAGCAGATAGCAACTTCAGGGGTCACTACAAGAGTCACAACTGTTTCTGACGATTAAATAAGGCAAAGAAAACCAAGTATATTAAATGCAACAGAATGTCAAGTCTTTAGATATACTGTATCATTAGTTTATAAAAGTCCTACATCAAACCGATGTAGAAGATAGCTTCTAATATTTTTGTTTTATAAACATAAATGCTGCTATAGGAAACACAAGGGCTCTTTTTCCATTAAAATACCAGGATTTCTGTGACACTACAAAGTCAAAGATGGAAATGCATCAAACACTTTAGAAGGAAGTGCCAGTGTTGATCAAAGGACCATCTTCTACATTTTCTTTTTTGGCTAGGACTATTAATGTAGCAATCAAGGACATGGGCTGCCTTTAAACTAGTCTTCATAAACATTAGATCCTTCTTATAGTCTAGCACTATCCTTTATATAATACTCTCAGCAAAAGCTTCCTTCTGTTGGGCTCAGGACCATGTTTTATGCCACTGACTTGTCCAAAATGATCACATGGCAAGACCAGCAGAGAAAAAAATCTGTCCAAAGACTACTACACTATAGACTAGCTAGCAGCCTATGAAGAACCCTGACATTACATAAAAATATGCTAACTATACCCAATTTAACTAATCACACTTTCCCTTAAAAGCCTGACAAGCTACAAGCTAAAAGGTGCAGAAATGGCAGGAAGCAGATGTAATGGTCAGCTACAACTATATTGAGAAGACAGAGAGTGAGGTGTGTGTTTTAAGTGAGTCTTAGAAGGGCTACAAGAAGAGAAGCAACACCCAGTCACTAGGTTGCACTGATTTTCCCCATTTTCGTATCACCTACCTAATGGAAATCTAGTGAAGCCAATTTGACTGGATTTTCACAAGGCCCGGTCACTTCCTTCTCCCTTATACTCCCCACATAAAACTTTCAGAAGAGCCTCTCTCCTTACTAGATGTAAGTCAAACAAAATTATGTGCTTGCAACTAAAAAGGAATGAAAGAATCTGACTTTAATGAGTGCACACGCACTCACACACCAACCCTTAGACACTGGCACACTGGACGGTAGCTGGCCATCCACGCCTTCTGATTCCCACACCTATTTGCAGCATCTGTGGTTGAGATACTGTTACTGACCCCTATTACTAGTCTCAGATCTCAAAAAGAATGCTAAACCTTAAAACTTAACAACATAGAGCTGAGGAAACGGTAAAGCGTCTGCTGTGCAAGCATGAAGACCTGACTTCATTTCCCAGCACGCACCTCCATAAAGTCAGGCATGACAGCCCGTGTATGCAACAGGGCAGGAATGTGGGGAAACAGCTAGAATCCCCTAAGCTTGCTTCAGTGTAGCCAAGCAGGCAGAGCCAGATTCAGTGAGAGGCCCTGTCTAAAAACAGTCATGGAAGACACCTGCTATCAACCTCAGGCCTGCATATGTACATGCACAAACAGACACACCAGCACGCACAAGTGCACACACACAAAAGATAGAACCTCTTCGTTATAAATTCTATAACTTCAATATTAACAAGAAACAAACTATCTCCTTTAAAAGCTCCTTGCTGTATGTGTGCATAAGTGCATGTGTGAAGACTGTGTGCTAAGTGAACTGCTTTTCTTAGAAACATACTGAATAAACATAGGTTAGTCAAGGTAGTCAAGCACAAAAATGATAACTGGAAGATATGAAGATGGAAAAGTGAGACCTACTGGCCTACCTCATACCCTGAACCCTGTCACACAACCGATCATGCTTAGATATTCTCAACATGATGTCCACAGATACCCAGTAGGCAGCATACCATGGAACTCAATATATTTAATAAACAAAAACTATGAAAATAACTCTCCTACAGAAACTCCTATTTCCATAACTACCTCTATGTAAAAAATTAGAGGACGCTCCTTTCCCTACCCATCCCCACCTCACGCTGAATCCAGTTACCTTTGCACATCATGCCTACTGCTTCAGTTCTTTTTCTCTTAGAGATACTCCTTCCTTTCTTATTCCCATTCAGAATCGAAGTTACCAGTCACAACTAGCACACACTTTGAGTTGAAGACTAAGGCACCTTAATACTGAACAAGAATCTCAATTATTTCTAAAAGACATTTGCAGAGCTGAGAATGTCTGACTAAATGATACAGTTCTATTTCTCAAAGCTAATTTATTTTCAGTATATTTCCAGATAGAAGGTAACAAAGTTCCATATTCAAAACCCCAATTATAATGAAAACTACATGCACTTAAAGTTCATACTTACATAATATTTCATCTGAACATAACATTATTAGATACTCTGAAAGTGTTGACAGATTATATGAACATTCAAGGTGGAAGGCTGGTTATTAGTGCTAAGCATCCAAAACAGGGCTTTTTTTTTTTTTTTGAGGTGGCTAATTTAACCATATCATTCTGTCACTTAAACATTATTTCATTTGCCATAAATATTCCTCACATACTAGACACAAGTTTTGATACCAGCATTTGAGTACCAGAATCGTCGTGAAGGGCAAGAGCCTGTAATCCCAGCACTCAGGAGGCTGAGGGGGATAAGATTCAGGCCAGCCTAAGATACATAGTGAGACCCTATATCAAAACAGAAAGGGCTAAAAAGGAAGTTCAGTGGCAGAACACCTGTGTCACATTAATAAAGCCCTGGGCTCAATTCCCAGCACCACTACAAAAATAACCAAAACAGCCATATTTCTTAAGTTTAAGATCAAAGATCATCCAGGTCCACAGAGGTGCAAGTTATAATAAAGAAAGCTCCAATGTCAGAAACAAGATCAAGCTGGTCGGGTTTGTGAGTAAGTTCTTTCAGCAGGTCACTTTAACGGCAGAGCCTTAACTGAAATTTGCAGTGCTGCCAATCAATGACTGCCACTGGGTGGGCTTGTTCCTTATCTCTTCACAGCTGTACACCAGACATTGCTGACTTAGACAGTATGTCCTGAAAACTCTATTCCTTCAGCAAGTGAATGGCTTCTTTCAAACAGTACAAAATATCTATAAGGTTTTATTTTTTAAAATTCAACAATTTAGCTAATATTTGTTCCCAGTCAGTATTTTGCACATACGTGTGACAGAACAGACGGCAATGAGATTTTTGAAACAGATGGATGGTTACAGGGTAAGGCCATAAAAACAAAGCTTAGTGTATAATGAACATGCTTTTTTAATACTCCCTAATATCTTTTCAAGAGAAATGAAAAAACTGTAAGAAAGGTAAGCTCCTTATATCTGATTATTCGGTACAAACACCACAGATGTGGTGTGTAACAAAGTTCTCTTCCAATGCATAAGTTCCCATCTAAACTTAATTTGGTAGTAATGATAAAGTTCCCAGCTGACTGTGCCACTCAAGCCTTTTCTAGAAATAACATCTAACCCTTATAGCAACATGCCAGGCACTGTTCTCAGAATTCTGCATGTAGTTTCCATCTCCTCTGAACACTCATCCAGAGAAGCACACCAGTACTGTTTTATAGGTGAAATGGCAAAGGCAGAGAACATCAGAGTAGATCTTTAAAGGTCACAAGGGAAGGAATCTGTGGATCCAAAATGTTACCAACCAGTCTAGCTCCAGCTTACTGCCACAGCTACCGGAAGATAGCCACGTACTGAATCACTCCATACTTGGTAAAATGTACAAATGTTGAGGTTGTGTCAACCAGTGGTGTACACTGGTTCCTAGTGGCTATGCGGCATAAATATGTTACTGAACTTCTCCAAGCTTCGGTTTTCTTTCTGTATTAATGGGAATAATGAAGAAACGGGTCTTATGTCATAGGTCTATTGGTAGTTTAGAGACATTACACATGTAAAGTGTTAGCCAAGTGTGTGGTACACAAGTATTCCATAAATATTAGTGATCAGTAAGACTTATCTTCATTCTCAGAAACTCTTCGTAGAGGTAGTATTTTCTAAAGCAAAACTCACCAATATTGAGCTAATGAAGAGCGCTAGACCCAGACATGGTAACACACACCTCGACTCCCAGCACTAGGAGGCTAAGGTAGAGAGTTGTGGATGTGAGGCCAGCACCAGTTACAAGGTAAAAACCAAAAATACTGTTAGGTATTGCAGGAACTTGCACAAATCAGGCCCATGACATCAAAAATATATAGTCAAACCAATTAATTGCAGAACAGACACAAATACCAAATGCTTTCTCTGGGCTTTTTCCTTAACCAGATGCACCTATGGTCTGAAGTTCTCCTTTGCTTCTGAAGGTGTGGTATCAAAAACAGGTAGAGAAGGCGGAAGACACTCCTCCTCCCAAATTCAGTGTGAAACACGGGCGCTTCAGAAGGAAATGAACTGCATGCTCTTATCCTTACCTCCCCAAAATGGTTTGGCTATCTGGGACTAATGATCTCCTTTAATCAAACTGAAGGGGAAAAGCAAGGTAAGAGCTAGAAGCTCAGAAGAAAGAGATAAAGACACAAATTAGAGAGGAAAGATAAATTAGAAAGGGAAAATACTGATTAGTAAGTTTAAGAAAACGTGTTTTCATTGTACATTTTAGCATGTGCTTCAGAAACCAATCGACTGCTTCTAAGATTGTCTATCCTTACATATTTAGCGCACAAAACCAGAGTACAAAGAAAAGCACAGAGCACTAGAGGGCTTTTGTCTAAGAGCAGAGCCAACATTATACTATGTATCCTACAGCTTAGCTTTGGATCAACTCTCAGAACCAAGGCTAAATCATAATCCTTATAGACTATGGATTCCATTAGAGAAATAACTTCCACAACTCCAAAATAAAAGGATCTGAAATACTCCTGCGGGCCACAGTAAGAAACCTAGGAACCTAATTTCTAACTCATAGGGACATTTCAATGCCACTGTCAGTAGTGATGCTATTTGAAGATCATTTGCAGTGTCACAACAGGAAATGATACTGCCCGTTTCCAAACATATCTGCCACAGACCTAGAGGATAGCTCCGTGTTCTCACAACAAAGTCATAGCAAACTGCACAGCCCTCCACTGCTGCATCCTGCCTACAAATCAGTATAATAATTTCTTTTAAAAAATGTGAAAGTACTTTTAGCAGTAAAAAGCAGCCTGTGCAAACCAAAAGCTCAGTTCATACAAACAAAACTATATTAAAAATTAATAATTTATGTTTTCCAGGGGGTTCTTCTTGAAGAACAACAAATCCACTTGTCAGGCTGTCCATTCCGATGGACGCCTGCCTACTGTCAGCCAGACTCATCCAGTTCTCACTGCGCTGCCCAGTCCAAACAAGGTGCAGTGTAACTGTGTGACTGTTTCTGCTCTCGCCCACCCTCGAGGAGAGAAGGTGTCTTTAGGAAGGAAGATAAACTCTTGAGAAAAATTCCTCCAAATTATCATAAAAAGAGATCTGGTTTTTTCCTAAAATCTTGATCACAAAAGATGGACAAGAATTCATCATTTTCAATTTTACAGTAAGAATCAAATGTTATCTAAAGCGGTCATTTAAATTCCCCCTGCCTCTGTTTCCTAACTGCTGGGTTATAGACATGCACCATCTGGTTTAGAAAAAACTCTTGATCAAATAGCAGCTAAAGTGGATATGATTTTATAACCGGACACATCAGTTTCGGATGAGTACTAACTCACTTGGCAGTGTGCTAACAAAGTCTTAACAACATTTGTTCGTACAGACTATGTGCAGAAAAGCTTTGGACATAATAAATCCAAAAGGTAGATGCACAGGTCAGAAAGGAACAGGAAAAAAATACTTTCAAATACCTTACGTGATCTAAACTGGCCCCGGTTTAGCCTGCTGTCTACCATGACAAACGCCCCCACCGAGGGCCTCCCACTTTAGGCAAGTTTCTTCCATAATGGCCTAGAGGAATTCTGTGGAAGGCACATGTGTTTTCTTCTTATAAGGTCTTCTTCTGTGGCACAAGAATTATTAAGGGGGAAACATACTTTGAATAGGGGGTCATAAGTAAAGAACTTCCAGTGTGTCTTCCCTCCTCCAACATCAAGCTATTTTTCTTTCCTTCCTACAATAATTACAAGTAAAACAGGCTGGAAAAGGTCAACAGAGTATGTATTGTGTGTAGGAATGCACAAAAAATAACACCTTGCAAATGTCAAAAATACAGGTTTAATAATGTGCAACTAATGAAGATGGTTTATAAATTAAATGCCACCTACTACACATTTGGTCCCTAAATATATTATGCTATTAGTCATTAAAGTTAGACCTCTAAGTACAAAGTTTCCATCTGTGAAAAAGTTATCTGCTTTTAAATTAAAGAGAAATCATTACTTCTTAAAATAAAACTATCAGGATATAATTCAAGTGTAGCTGCTCATCGTCTCTGAGTAGGTTTGATAATCAAACATTTAAGTTTCAACCAATGTACCCATGTCGAAGCACATTTAGCTGAAATAACTTTTCGTCTGGTTTATTTTCATCACATATAGTACATTTTTCCAACAAAAACATGTACATTCAATATAGAACATTTCCAGCAACAATTACAGTCTTTCTAATTTCCTTTCACAGTATATTTTAGTGCAAAGCACTGAGAAGGGTAAATGTTTTGCTAACTATAGAAGCATTTTATTATGACCTTCTAGATCTCTGACATTTAAAAATTTATACAAAAAGTATACAGATGGACAGGGTCCATTCTAAGTACAGCTGTGAACCTACATAAAAACACGGTATATTTTCTGCAGTACCTTTTAAAATAAGTACACAAATTACTAAAAAATAAAATATTCCCTAAAATTACAAAATATTGATACACAAAAACCTGCCCAAAATTTCATAAAGATAGATGTATTTCTTTTTTCCTAAAATCTTGATTACAAAAGATGGACAAGAATTCATTATTTTCAATTTTACAGTAGGAATCAAATATTACCTAAAGTGGTCATTGAAAATTTTTCCTTGGGAGAAAAAAATTAGGAAGGACACCCCTATCTTCCTTTTACAGCAACATTTAAAGAACTAAACTAGAAACATAAGAAGTGGTTGCACATGGATTGTCTGCATCTATAAAATATCAGTAAGCTATTTATTACCTTCATATAAACATTAGTAAATGTGTTCTTTTAAAAAATAGGAACTGAGAAATAAGATAGCATCTACCATTAAAGTGCTTTATATAAAATTTAAAGAAAAATAGGGGAATGTTTCATTTTCATAAAAACTTCTGATGTTTACAAATGATAAGTGTAATAATGATCTATGCATAAAATGAACTGGAACTTTCTTTGTAGTATATATTTTAGAATAAAACTTTCAAACATTTTAAGTGCTAAAGAAAAACTCAAATATAAATGGATGCAAAATAATTATAAATATTCAGTAGGCTACTAAATATTCATAATATATTGATATTTGTCTTTTGATCCTAACATACTTTCTACAAAAATCATGTTTACCTATATCATCTAGATAAAATTTTGCATGTAAAGTGAAATAAACCACTAGAAATACAAAGTTTCAATCAATTAAAAACTATTATTTTCTTCAGGTTGTTGATCACTTTAATCAACAAATTATTTGGAAAGCAAAATTCCCAACATTTTTGTAGAAATTGTAGACCATATGTACAAGGTCTATGAAGTCAAAATATAATATCACAGCTACTCAAAAGTGCTGGAATGGGCATTGCCTTTAGAAACTGGTTAGATGGTTATTGTTTTAGTCAGAAATCAGCAGTTACAGTTGAAAATTTATGAAAATGTTCTTTTTTTCCTCATAGTACCATGTGAAGACGTTTAGTGGTTCTAACAACTTAAAGTCTTTCCACAAAAATGAACTCCAAACCTTTTCGTACATCACTTGAAGTTATCTGAGGAGAAATAGGAATAAATGAACACTTTTGAGTTTACCAATAAAACCTTGGTCTTAAAATTGCACAACAGTAAAATGACTTCTAAAGGATGGTTTTACCTCAAGTTTCCAAACAAAGACAATGTGACAATCAAACCACAAAACATGCTAATCAGCACTCAACTAAGGCCTTTGCATTAGAGCCTGTATCTCAAGCTTATTTAATACTAGGTACATAGACGTCTAATTGTGAGGGCAAAGGCGCTGCTAGAGAACTTTAAAAATATATAGGCTTATGAAAACAAGTACTGGGAGTCTACTTCATATCTTACACTGCATCTTAAAACATTTAATTGTTCCAAAACTTTCTTTAAAAAGTAGAATTGTTCTTTCTTCCAAATAGGGATTTTGCTTTCCTTTTGGTCACAATCTCTCTCTCTCTCTCTCTCTCTCTCTCTCTCTCTCTCTCTCTCCCTCCCTCCCTCCCTCTTCCTTCTCCTCTTTCTCCTCCTCTCTCTCTCTCTCTCTCTCTCTCTCTCTCTCTCTCTCTCTCTCATTCTCACACACACACCATCACTTCTGAATAATACTAACTACATTGAAATGATCACTTACAAGTTTATTAAACAGAAAGGGAAACAAAAGTGTATGTACCTAAGGAAAAAAAATCTATCCCCTATAGATCAAACCTTCAAAACTCACTAACATATACTCCCAAGGAGAAGAAAAAAATCACTTTGTTTACTAACTTTCCCCTTCCCAGGGAAGCAGTGAGCTAAAAGTAAATAACAAGTATTAATTCTTCTATATTCCAACTGGGGATTTTTTTTTCCTAAGTGCTACGCTTTATTTAACCTACAAATTTTTACAATAATTACAGTGTCTTAAAATGTTTTTTCTATAATTATCTCCTTCATAAACTCATTCTGATCTATTTAACTCTCCTGCAATGCATTAGGATTAGTAGATTGAATAAAATTAATAGACTGAGTCAAATTAAACCTGTACAAGTTAGTTAAACACCAGATTTCTATGTAAACATAGACCAAAATAAATGTATGTATTTTACAACATTAAAACAAAAGCACTGGCCCGTGTCATCTACCTGCAACTACATTGCATTGTCCTGTGGGAGGCAAGTCCTGAAATTAGCTTTTGTTCCCATGCTACCGGAATAAAGGTCACTGGGAGATAAAAGCAATAACCATCCATCCCTCTTGCAGTCCCTACTGCTGTATGATTTATGAAAGAAAATATGTTAAAATGGAACCAGCTATAAATTATGGCCAAATGATTTTTTTTTTTAGTTCGATGAGGGGGAAGGGGGAACAAAACTCTGTAACTGTTCCTCACCAGACAAGAGCCTTAGATCTTGTACTTCGGCCTTTGGTTTTGTTTCCTTCAGGTGAATTGGTAGCATTTGCCTTATGAGTTTTCTTATGATGCTCAAGATAAGTCTTTTTGGCAAATGCCTTTCCACATTTATTGCATCTGTGAAGAGAAAAGTTTTTTGTGACTTTAACTTCAATACCGACGTCAGCTACTTCATACTTTTTACTAGGAGAATTGGAAGTGCCGTCATGTTTGGAATCATTATGTCTCGTTTCATCCCTTGAAGGGCCTCTTTTTGCCACTTTGTTTAGAACAAAATCAATAGGCTTTTTTATAGCTCTGATCTCTAAGCTGGCTGTTATCTTCCCAAGGTAGCGAGATGACTTTTTATGAACCACAGTTATATGTCTTATCACATCACGTTTCCGACGAGTTTCGTAAGTGCAGAGAGGACACTTGTAGAATTTAACATAAATGTTATTCCCATCTGTGTGCAGCTCAATGTGTTTAGTCAAGTTCTGCTTGGAAGTAAACTGGCGTTTACAGAGTTTACAATAAAGTTGCTTAAAGTCAAAGCCAGCTGAAAGTTTTGGTTTCCTGGCTTTTGGCTGACCACCTGCAGCCGAAGGACTAGCTGGTTTAGGGCTTTCAGAGTCCTGTTTAACTTTATTTTTCTGTGCTGTTGGTGTGTTCTTCTTCTCATTTGAATGATTTGTTCCCTTTAATCCATTCTGCGGAGACTGGCTAATAGAAGCAGGTGAAGATCCTGCAGACTCCGCTGGTTCAACTTTAACTTTTATTTCTGAACTGCTGGCAGTATTATTCGGCCCTTTCTCTCTTTTAGAATTTGCTCCAGAAAGAGTTATCTTGTGGACAATTTGCATATGTCTCTTCAGCATTATTTGTGAACTGTATTTCCTCTTGCAAAGGAGGCATTTGCATGTAGTTAAATTGTACTCAGCCTTTGAAGACTTTTGTTTTCGAGTCTTAAAAGATTTTTTAGGAGAAGCAGAATCCAAGAACAAAGGTTGCCCAGGCTTTGTTGCTATATCAGGAGTAATTGAGTCCCTCCTCAGTCCTCTGTGAACTTCATCAAAATGCCTCCTCACATTCGCTTTTGTAGCAAAGGATTTACAACAAACTGGACAACTCCTACTTAATGAAACCAGAACACTCTTACTGCGTCCTTTTAAAGACTGGTTTGGAGTCTTCCGCGTTTCAATGTACTTTTTTAGTTCTTCCATCTTTTTCTTGTGTACTTTTCGAATGTGACGACGGACACCTCGTCTAGAATTGAATTCTTTCCTACAAAGACAACATATCAACTGGTGACCAAGGTCAGAACTATCAGACATTTCCAAGTCAGCCTGTGATTCCTGGGGCTGCTCCTCAGAGGGAGGCACAGCTTCATCTACAACAGTCTCTACAGGAGGAGGCTCCATGACTTCCACCACGTCAGCATCTGTGTCTGGGACAGCTTTCGGCTGTTCTGTGCTTGTCTCCTGTATTTGGACTTCAGTCTGCTCAGGGGTACTGCTTGATTCTGTGACTTCAGCAGGATTATCAGTCCTTGAAATATATTGAAACACTGCATTCTGATTGGTTTCTATGGGTTCTAGCTTAATAATATACTCTCTCTTGTCCACTCTTGGATATATGGCTTCTAGGAGATCATTTATGGCTTGGCTTTGCTTATCATTTACATCAGGAAGGTCTGTTAAGGGGAAAAAAAACAATGGTTTTTAATCTGAAATAATTAACTTGTTCTAACCCTAATATTTTAAAATACATAACGAAGCTTATGTTTTAGTAATGTATGTATCTTTTTACAGCACTATTTCCTTTTCAGCATTTTATGAATATAAAATCTAGTTATTAACTAAATTAAAACTTTGCTTTAATTTACCATCAGATGAGAAAAGTAAAATCTGAAGAGCTCCTTCTAAGTTCCCTTATTATAAAATACATAAGCATATGGATGGTCAGTCCTAAACGATAAAAATACTATTATTTATTTTTAGTCTGAAAATTTTAAGAGTACCAAAGACAACTCAAGTTCTTTCAACCCAGGATGGATAAAATATCAGGAAGAATATGACTATATATAAATGATTTTTAATATGATATCATATTATTTTAGCTAATATACAATAAACAATGTAACTTAATTCTACTGAGACACTTGGAACATCTCACAGAAATAAAAAATGTCTGCAAGTCAACATAAATAGTATAAGGCTAAAAAGAAAAAAAGCAGTCTTAAGCAATTTTCTCAACGTGACAAAATTTTACTGAAAAAAAACTGGTTAAAAACTATTAGTTTACAAATAAAGCTAGTTTTACTTATTTGTACAATAACTACCCCCTCTACAGGCAACCAAAAGGTCTGCTGCAACAAAGCTGGCTGGCATCAGTTATATTTCCACATATAATTCTAAAATCTAGTTACAAATACTAAATCTAATAACTATTTAGAAATCACAACATGATCCATTACAGTTCTAATCCTCTTTTCTTTTCCCTCATTTTTCATGAGCGTGTGTTTACATATGTGGTGCGTGTGGGGGTATGTATGCTATGGAGCATGAGTGTATGTTTACATATGTGGTGCGGGGGGTATGTATGCTATGGAGAGCTGAGGCTGGTGCTGGGAGCCAGCCTCCATCAATCACCGTTTTTATTCAGGCAGCTTCTCTGAAGCAAACCTACAACTCCCTAATGGGCCCTGTTGTCTTCTTGCTTTAGGGATTCCTGTTTCCATTTTCTGAGGCTGGAGGTACAGGCATGCTACCATGCCCACCCTGTATGCATGTGGGTTCTGGAGACATGACCTCTGATCCTCAGGTTCGTGTGACAAAAGCCATTTTCCCAGCCCTTTTTCGTTTTGTAAAGAGTAAAGCTTTACTATTATTATGTAGATAGTAACGCATGTACTTTCATAAAAGTACATGCAGAACTGCCAAGAAGAATGCACAATAATCTGGCAGATCCATTTATCACTTGCACTACACAAATTACCTCTACAATCTAAATACAATGAAGAACACGAATAAAATACTACTTTAATTAAAATGTTAGATTTTTAACTGATGCCTCTAAACTACTTTTTAATTTATAGCTCAATAATAAAGAGTCCAATAAGCTCAAATACAAGCACATGAATTGTCTGAAACAATAAAAAATGGCCAGGCGGTGGTAGCCTACACCATTAATCCCAGCACTTGAGAGGCAGAGGCTGGTGGATATCTGTGCTTGAGGCCAGCCTGGTCTACAGAGCAAATTCCAAGAAAGTCAGGGCTACACAAAGTAATCCTGTCTTGAAACACCAAAAAAGAAAAAAGAAGAAAAACATTTAAACACAAAAGTGTTATTATTTTTAGACTCAAAGTTTTAGATTGGCAAAACCAATCCAAGTTCCCATAAGCCAGAATGAATAAAACATCATTAAGAATTATCTTATGACTGTCCATAAGTATAACTATATTCTTTATGTAAAAAATTCTAGACAAATATGAAATATTTATTTTATCTATCTGATCTTCAAATTAAGATCCAGAAAACACTAGAAAAATTAATAAATATTTTAATTGTTCTCTGCCATTCCCAAAATATCAAGTAATTTACTCATTCTTTGCTATTTATTGGATGCATTCTCATTTACTTAAAGAGAATCTAAGTAAGTGATCATATTTAGCAATAAGTTGTCAAATTGAAAGAAATATACTATGAAACTGCTCCCTTAAAGACAGCATTAATATTGTAACTTTCAAATACTAACTAAACTATATGAACTGCATAAATATTCTAAAACAATCCTCATTACTTCAATACAAATAAATACATTCACAGATTAAAACTCATAAATTAGGAAAATTCAAGTGGAAAGCACTGATATAAAAGTACTATCTAGGAAACTGAATATAACAATGTCAAGTGTTTCATTTTATTCTCCATCACTAAATTATCTATAACTGGTATCAATACCACTTTAAAAATACATAGAAGCAGTAAAAAAAAATACTTAACTCTAAAATGTATAACAATATATGACTAGAACTTACTGTCATCCATTTGGAGACTTGGTGGGCAGTAAAATTTCTTATGGGTAATTAAATTTGGTAATCCTCTAAAGAGACTACGGCATAATTTACATTCAAAAATAGTATCCACATCTTTTAACAAAATATGTTTAAGCTGTTTGGTTCCTGGAAGGAAAAGAAATACATACAAGTTAACTCTGACCTGCACTTTCAATCAAATATGCCAACTGTTGATAATCCAAAAACAGTTACTCTGAAAACAAAATAGAGACAATGTCAATTTCTACCACAGAGTGTTTATTAACTAAGTCATAAATGCTCAGCAAATATTTTATGATTTGGCAAGTTAAGACAGACAAAAATGATGTCCTTTTTCTATCAGTAGCCAATCAATTCACAGACAAACAAAGGCAGTGGTTTTAACATCCGAGAGAGTATTCAAGTGAGTTGAGAATAAAGGTATACATGACTCTTCCCTAGAGAGCCTGACTTGGTAGGTCTAGGATAGGAGGGGGAATGTTTCCCATCACTCCTGCAAATTTTCTGCTGGTTCTGCCAGCTCTTTTCTAAATATCGAAGTGAAAAATAAGAGATTTGGATTTTAGTTTTGAACACATTTCCCAATCCATTAAAGGTCTAAATTCTTATTACAGGATTATTTATGAACAGCCTTTTAAAATTCAGTTTATATTACATCAGGCTCTGGGCCAACGTGGAGTTATGCGATTTTGTGATAAAGCAAAATTTTGCTCAGGCTTTTTGATAGCACCATCAATTTAAATATCTCAAGCCTTTATTCATGAGAACTTGCTGTGGGATGATCCTTCTGTAAGTGCTGTGAATATGTGTTATGTTAATTGGTTAGCAATAAAGCTGTTTGGCCTATAGCAAGGCAGAATAAGGTTAGGTGGAACAATCAAACTGACGACTGGGATAAAGAAGGGCAGAGTTGACAGAGACTTGAGTTAGCTGCCCAAGAAACAAGATAGCAGAGGACCAGTAAAGCCACAGGTCACATGGCAATACATAGAAATTAATTAATTGAAAAGTAAGAGCTAGTTAATAATAAGTCTGAGCTATTGGCTGAGCATTTTGTAATTATTATAAGCTTTGGTTTGTTTATTTGGGACTGAGTGGTCAGGACAGAAAAATTACACCTCCATTTACAAGAACTCTTACCCCAATTCCAATTGCTTATCAATATAATTACTATAATCCAGTATGTCTTATCCATTGATTATAAATCCTTAAAGTAGCCAAAACCAAGCTTACCATATTTATAATCACAAGGTGTTCAATTCTAGTAATAAAGAAATGCTACTGATCTAGGGCTACTAAGCATTTTGGTGGGAGATAAGAAGGCAGAATAATTGGCAAAAATCATCAACTCTTTAAAGCATCCACAAGGAACAAAGCACAAACAAGACTTTTTGTTGTTACCTCCTATAGGTCTTTGCTATAGTAACTTACTAATTAATATAAATACCTTAATTTTGTTATTTTCATTGACAAGGTATCCTAAATAATACTGTTACAAAAACATAAGTACTGAATATTCTGTCATTTAACATGCATTTTACTATCTATAAAACTCTGGTACTACTGACGAATGCAAATCTTAACACAGTGAAATTAAAACTGTAGGGTCTACCACACCCAAACATTAGATGGAGCTGAGAGAACCCCTCAGAAGAGGAGGAGGAAGGATTGTAGGAACCAGAGGTGTGGAGACACCAGGAGAACATGGCCTACATAATCAACTAAGCAGGGCTCACGGACACACAGAGACTGAAATAACAATCACAGATCCTGTATGGGTCTACGATAGGTCTTCTGCATACACGCTGTGGTTGCTTAATTTCTAACAATTGGAGTGGGATGTCTCGGACTCTTTTGCATGGGACCCTTTCCATCCTCCTGGGTTGTCTCACCCAGTCTTGATGTGGGGGTTTGTGCCTACTCTTACTGCATTTTTTTATACCATGTTAAGTTGATATCACTGGGAAGCCTGCTCTTTTTTGAAGGGAAACGGAGGACCCATGCAGTGGATCTGGATGAGAGGGAAGTGAGAGGGGAGAAATGGGAGGAGAGGAGGAAGGGGAGGCTGCGGTCTAGATGTATTTTATGAAGAATATATAAAAAGAAAAAAATTATAGAGGCTATAAAAGATCAATGCTTTTAACCTAATCTTTAGTAATCTATTTTTAATTTACAATTAACTTTTGAGAGTATATTTTATCAACATTTTAAAAATAGGCCATCCCTCAAGATTCTGTTCCAAAATATCGCTTGACAGGTTATTAGAACATTACTAAGTGTTTAGAGATAACAAATCTTATCCTATCTAGTTATATTATCTTAAAGAGCTATATCTGCTTTTTGTTTAACCACCTTGTATCATAGTGAAACAAACCAAAACTAATCATTTCACATTACAAAAGAATTTCATGACAGCTATCTTTGATTCATAGCTAGCCCCAAAGTGATTAACAAACTATGTGAGGTACTTGGGTTAAGCCTCTATAATAGGTATATACTTAGTTTCACAAAATGTAGCTGAATATAGGCGTAGTGGGAAGAAAAATAGTGAAAATTTTACATACTAATTCTAAATTAAAAGATGCACTATACCCAAAATGGAGATTGAATCTTGCCTTTAAGAACAGTCAACAGAGCTGAGCAGTGGGGGTCATGCCTTTAATCCCAGCACTTGGGAGACAGGGACAGGAGATCTCTGTCAGTTCAAAGACAGTCTGGTCTACAGCTAGGACTGTTACACAGAGAAACCCTGTCTCAATCAATCAATTAATAAAAATAAATAAATCGACAAAGAGTCACCAGAGCTTACTGTGGTGAATACACCAGCAGGGGGATATACTGAAGAGGCAGAAGCAAGAGGATCATGACCAAGGCCAGTCTGAGCTGTACCTTTGAGGCTCAAGAGATGGCTCAGCAGTTAAAAGAACCTACTGCACTTGCAGACCTGGATTCGATTCCCACCACCTGTGTGGAGGCTCACAACCACCCACATATTTGGTTCCAAGGGATCCAACAACCTCTTTGGCTTCTATGGGTGCCAGGCATGCACATGGTATACAAACATTCATGCAAACAAAACACCTGTACACATAAAACACAAATAAATCTTTCTAAAAAGTACTCAGAACAATGAAGGGAAAACAGCTGAAAAAAAACCAAGAAATCTATTTAACTAGAAATTCAACTAAAGGGGTTAGAAAGATGGTTCAGTGGCTAAGAGCATGTTGTGCTCTTGCAGAGGACCCAAGTTTGGTTCTTAGCACCCTCATCTCAGCTCACAGCTGCTTACAACTCCAGTTCCAGAAGGTTCCAACATCTCTGACCCATGCAAGTACCTACACTCATTTGTATACTCCCTCACACATACACACACATATACATACGGACATAATTTAAAAAATAAAAAATTAAGAATTTTTTAAAATTCAACTTAAATTTAAATAAGCAAATAGCAACAATTTAAAGTATTACCAATCTTATATAAACATGGTTATAATTAATAAAAAACAGTGAAGTGTAAAAGTAAAAACTTAAACTAGGTAACCAGTTTCTTCACTAGGATCTTTCCATCATATCAATCAAAGAAAAAGAAAGACATCAATTTCTTAATTAACTCTAGTTACACAGTTATATTCAATAGCAAGTATGTTACTTATACCCAAAAGGCATCAAAAGAAGTATCTCCTCTAAACTATCAGTTTTATAAAAACACTTTCCTCAAAATGCAAACACACACACACACACACACACACCAGTTACTGTTGACTCAGGCACACCAATTTCTTTTAGGTCAGAAATACAACAAATGTTCTCTTACTCCTTTGTCCTTTGTATGCCATCACCCATGTTATTCTTACTATAGCATGTCCTTCCCTAGCTGACTCACTTGAGATCCAGGGAAGAGGTCTCTTCTGCCGGGATGCCTTCTCTGACATTCCTATTAAGATGCGACCACATGCACTGTCAGTGCCCAGCTTCCCCGCTATCTCGCACTTAGTTACTGCTCTATGTATCTACTATGCTAAGATACCTAAGAGAAAAGTTATCTTTGATGCTCACCACTGTACTCCTATTCTCAGGACAATGCCTGATGACTTTCATTAACAACTTTCTATATATTTATGAATATCGTTGTTTTTAATCTATGTGTAGTTGACTTGATAATCAAAGGTTTTCTAATTCCACATACATACAAGACATTTTACAAACAAGAAAAGTAAGATGTGTGTCTCATTGCTTAAACAGAAATTAAAAGATTTCCTCTAGTTTTAGCCATCATTTAGGGTGTTATATGTGTTATACTTTCCCAGAACAGAAAGAATTTATTCAGAATGAGCTACCATTTTTCTGATTGCTTTGTCACAATAGACACAGCCTCTGTCATACTACAGCTCCTCCTCACCTGAGACAAAGGCGTGGTCATCTAGACAGAACATAAAATTTGTCTCACTCTGAATCCTGAGAAACAATCATGCTGATTTTCTCCGAACCATTCCTTTAACAAAAAATTGCTCTCTTTCTTGCTTAGGTTCTTAAATCACCTGAGAAGTCACTGCTAATTGCTTAATAGATCATCAACCAGGATCTTAAAAAAAAAAAAGAAAGAAAAAGAAAAAGAAAACAAAACAAAACAAAACACCAAAGGGTAAGAGTTTTGTTAATGGAATAATGGCACATACAATAATAAATGTATAAGAAGGATAAAATTGCTTTAAGACTATGCCTACTTGATGAATCTTTCACTTTACCCTAATAAACACTTAATGGAGCTTCTATTAAATATCACATACAATATTATTCAATTCACTGGAAGCATATAAGAGAAGGATGTGGTTCCACAATATTGACAGCTTCAGACTAGAACAACTATCTGCTTTCTAGGAACATAATCCTAGAGGACATACTTGGAAGATGCATGCTAAAAATAATAAATCCAAAAGTATCTAGTCCATTTCAATTTCCTATAATTGCTAAGAATCAGAAAAATTCCCTCAGAGGCTGAAGAGATAGTTTCAGGCCTGAGAGCACTTGCAGCTCTTCAAATGACTACTTTCAGTGCCCAGAATCCATGACGGGGGGCTCACATCGGCCTCTAATTCCAGCTCCAGGGGATCTGATGTCCTCTTCTGGCTTCCTCAGACACTGCACACTGCATTCATATACACATGTATACACACGTATGTATATACACACAGAGACAAAAAATAATTAAAAAAAGATTCCCCTCAAAGAACAGAGTAGTCTCTGTTATATATCTCTCACAGACCTTACTTCCATGCTAAGCTTATCTAGAATTAAAAATAAGCATCATAGTTCAGTCATGGTTTACACTAACTTCAATGAAAGTTACTTCAATCAGAAAAAGAGTAACTTCGAGATGGTAAATCTAGGAAGACAACCACAAGAATATTATACAAAATAGTTATTATTTTTCACCAGCATACTTCAAATTAATAATTTATTCTTTCCTGGGGAGGATGAAGTTCCTGTGTATAGTTGTATAGTATATTACATATGTATAGAACCTTTTCTCTATAATTATATATATATATATAATAATTTAACATTTAAATTTTAATATGTCAATTTCATATTAAAGATTAGTTTTAAATGATGGACAACTTCCCTCATTCTCCTGTTTTAGCTTTAGGGCATTCTAAAGTTTCTTTGCCTCTGTAAAATGACTAAGAGACTAACAAAGAATAATAATCTCAAATAAATCAATGTAATAAATACCTAACAGATATTTAGTAAACATCTACAGTTATTGTGTGGTTTTTCTTCAAAATTGTGTTTTGAAGAAAGTGAGAAAGGAAGACCAACTAAATGTGTTAAGAAAAAGGAGGGAAGCCTGAAGACATCGCATCCCAAGTGTGATCCTGCAAGTATATACTCGGGCATGAAAAGACTCCAGGAAAACACAGGGCATGGTGGAGGTAGTACCAGAAGCTGGTACTGGAAGCAAACATCAGGTTTCAAGTCATCCATCAGGGTTCAGTGCAGAAAATCTATAGCCACATCTAACTCTACGGTAATTTCAACAACCAAATCTACCCACAAAGCAAAACTACACAAGAATGTATGTCTACTACCATTTCTACTGGGAGGAAACAAAATTTATCTATGCATGGATAAAAGGAAGAGGGCACACTATGCAGCAATTGTCACTTATGCAAAGGGTTAGGGAAGCTTACTTTTGCTCTATAAACTGCTGTATCCACAATGTCATTTCTCCCCCCACTAAAAAATCTACTTAAATTGTTTTACAAATCAAGCAATAGAAATAAATAACAGAGGTAAGAAAGAATTTCTAACTTAAAGCCAGGAAAATAGTGCAAAGCAAACACAAACACTGAACTCTAAGGCAGTAAGAATGGGTTAAAACTGTCCTGCAGTCAATGTAGCACACAGGAGCTGGTGAAATGAGTCAACTTCTCCTCCAGACACAGAGGCCTTTATGGGTTTCCAGCTTGGGTAGGAATTAGTATCAGCTCACAGACAATCCAGTGTAGGAGGAAGAAAGTAAGAAACTCAAAGATGGCACAGCATTTGAAGACAAGTATCTGACTTGAAGTTGAACGCAGATCCTACAGCACTGCTATCCATCTGACTTAGCCTCCATCACTTACTAAGCAGACCCACGGACTTCACAGTTGTACTGTCAAGCACCAATCAGATACCAGGATAGTTTGCTCAATGCAAAGTGTGTGACCCAGATACAGTGGAAAGAGGCTGGAAGGGATGAGTCACTGAGGGTGTGCTTATAGAAGACTAGGTCAGGGAGGAACTCAACCTCAGGTTAGAATGGACGTTAAACCCCAAGTCATGTGGCCCATTTTACCTTACCCTTTATCACCTTTGGACTACAAAGAGCTACTTCAGTAGACTTTAGATTGGCTATATATGTAAGAGATTATTGTCTTGACAAAATTAAAATTTCTGATTTATGGAACACGATAACCAAAAATTAGTTTCTCTGAACAACTGCATATTTCTAAATCATCTCTAATTTAAATTATAGTATTTTCATAATTTTTCTATATTAAAAATAACAAGGCTAAGGTGTTGGTTTTTAAAAAATACTTCTGGATAGCTTTATGTTAACTTTATGTTTATGTCAAGTTAGAGTCATTTGGAAAAAGAAAACTTCAACTGAAAAAAATGCCCCCACTCGATTGGTCTGTAGGCCTGTCTGTGGGGCATTTTCTTGCTTGGTGATTGATGTGAAAGGGCTCAGCCTGCTGTAGGTGGTGCCCTCCCTGAGCAGAGGTGGGCCTGGGTGCTATAACAGAGAAGCTGAGTAAGCCACGAGGAGCAAGCCAGTAAGCAGCACCCCTCCATGTCCTCTGAATCAGCTCCTGTCCTCAGGTTCCTGCTCTGACTTCTTCCAATGAAGGACTGTGATGTGAAAGTGTAAGATGAAATAAACCCTTTTCTGACCAAGTTGCTTTCAGTCATGGTATTTTATCACAGTGATAAAATCCCTAACTAAACAAGCACATTTCAAAAGATAAACAGCTGTGGAATGACACCAATCCAGATTACCTATCTCACTGCCCCATTCTTTACCAACACAGCAAGGAACTGACGAACACAGAGACTCGATGACTACAGTGCAATAAGAAAACACTCACTTCATATTTAAATATTTTCCTTTTGTAGTGGTTTAGATGAGAATGGCCCAAGTAGGGTCATATACTTGGATGCTTAGTCACCAGGGGTGCCATGAACTGAAAGGATTGGAAGGATTAGGAGGTGTCCTCTTGGAGAAAATGTGGCCTTGTTGAAAAAACTTTGTTGCTGGGGTAGACTTTGAAGTTTCAAAAGCCCAACCCATGTCCAGTATAATGTGTCTCTTTGTCTTTCTGACTGGTGGTATGTCTGTCTCTCTCTGCCTGTGGACCAGGGTGCACTTCTCAGCTACTGCTCCCCCACGATGATAATGGACCAAACCTCTGAACTGTAAGTGAGCCCTAATAAAGTTTTTCTTTTCTAAGAGTTGCCATGGTCACGATTGTCTCTTTATAGCAACAGAATGCCTTCCAAAATTTAAAAACACACACACATACACTATAGGTATATCCTTCTAAAAAGAATTTATAAGATAAATCATTTATGAAGTACTCAATTTCAACTTAATATAAAATAATATGGTAATAAACTAAGGCAGTAAAAGATAACCTTAACTCTAAATTATGGATTTTTAAAAGAAAACAGGTATACTACTTAATGGGGGAAAACCATTATTCTCATTTTCATTACAAAGAACAAAAGAATATTTATCTCTGTTTTAAAGCTGCTAAAACAAACAAAAATGAATTGTTATTCTCTTATGTAAGAAATATAAACCACTCCTAACAAGTTAAAGTTGTATATTCATCATAGGCAACTTTGACTTACAGATATCCTGTTAATCAAGGCTGGGTATCAAAAGTAAAAAACAAATTCAAAATCAGGTAGATACTAGCATAAAGATAGGCATATAACAGGCATTATAATACTTAAGACAACAGACATAAAAGCCATGTTTGAGTCTACAAATGGTTCTCAGAGATAGAGAAAAATTAATCTGAGGATATTCTACTTCTTTGAATCATAAAGTAAAGCAAATGTTTATTTCACCCCACATTTTTTCTTTAAAAAACAATGTATAATGGATTTTAATTGTGTGTGACTATATGTGTGTGGTGTGTGTGTGTATACACATATATACAGATCACATGCATGCAATCACCTGTGAACATTAGAAGAGGGTGTGGGTGTTGGGTCCCCTGGAGCTGGAGTTACAGGCAGCTATAAGCTGCTATGTGGATGCAGAGAACTGACCTTGGGTTATAAGCACTCTTAATCACTGAAAACAACTCTCTCGTCCCTCACCTGTACTACTTTGAAGCAAAGGAATTCAAAAAACTCCATTCACACAGTTACACCATAATCATGCTTTCCTTTGAACCTCAGAAAAAAAATTTCCATTAAAATTTAAATTTAAAATTAAAGCAATAGCTTTAAAATAATGATGAGATCCAACTATCCATAGATTAGGTGCCAATTCATTGTATTCATCTGCTTATTGATATTTGACTGAACAGTGATGTCAGAACATAAATCTATGAAAAATGAATGAGGGGAGTTGTAAGAATTATAGCAGCCTATGACCTCGCTGATGGACACAGAAGTCCTTGCTTCTCAGTTGCGTTATATGTAATGAGTAACAGCTAGTTTAAAGCACTGACTATAACTGCACAAATATAACACGGCCAACTTCCTGTAATACTCTACCATAAACAAGCTTGGGTTTGGACCAGTGATCAGCTCCAAGGTTTACAGCACCACTGCTCTTCCAGAGAACTCAGGTTTAAATCCAAGCACCCACATGGCAGCTCATAACTGTTTATAACTACACTCCAAGGGATCCAATGCCCTCTTCTGGCTTCTATGGGCATCAGGCACACATGTGGTACACAGGACATACAGGCATTCAAAACATTTCATACATGTAAAATAAAATTTTTAAAAAAAAGAAACAAAAGCTTATTAAATGTATCTGAAGATATCAGGGCTAGAACATGTCTTTTTTTCTTTTCTATCCTGTGCTCAACTAAAGATACTGAAAACTCCAGAGTTTAGCAGGAGGTAAGCCCCACAAACCAGAAATAATAAGAAATTAATCTAGAATGATATTCCACATATCTTAATATAATTTACACCCAACTTTATAAAAGAACCAGAATAACTGACTGCCTTAAGAAGTAACAGCATTTTATCTTAGAATATACCAGATTCCTCTAACTATAGAAAAAATTTTAATTACTATTTAGAAGATAGTATTGAAAAATAATTTCCAGACCAGGCCAATGTTTATTCATTCACCTGAAAAATATGACAAAGTATACTATAAAGAAAATCAATAGGCAGGGCCTTCTAGATAGTTTTTAATTACTGTGTGATGTCTGAAAAAAAATAACTAAAATGTTCATACCTGATCGAAAGCACTCAATTATTGCTGAATACCAGATTTGGATGTCTGTAGTGGTTGCTGTAATAAGGTGGATCTCCAGGCTCCAGGATATAAACTACATGGGAGACAAACACACACCCAATCCACACAAAAAAAAAAATTAAAAAGGTTATTTAAATCACTTCCTAATGAATCAAACAATAGTTTGTCATAATTATGTTAATAATGAGAATACATCATATATATTCATATATGTAAAATTCACCATCGTCTTTATAAGACAAATGAAGCAATGGAGGGAAAACTCAATCATTCTCAATATTGAAGACTCAATTAAGACTAGTTATTAGGTCTAACAGCAACTGCTTACTGCTTTGGCATCATTTAGTATCTACTGTTTGCCTTTTTATTCCCCTTAGAAAAGACCTTCATTTAACAAAAACCCTTAAGGCTATGGTGGCTTACCATATCCAGTAAATACTTCCAAAAGCCTTAAAAATCACCTGATTAAACAACCTGGACAATACTCAAACCCAACTGCCTAAGAAAGCAATAGACAAGTATACAATTAGAGGCATGCAAGACTTTCATGAAGTACTCTGTAGCACTGTACTCAACTGAGAGATGTACAAATTCTAATTGTTATTAATAAAAACCCAGAGTCAGACATTAGTGGGTGAAAGCTGAGAGATCAGAGAAGCAGTGCAGCCAATCACTAAAGAGACCGTACCTCTACCCAATCCTCAGACCAAAAGGGCAATCCTGTCCTCAGACTGCATCCTCAGACTACAACTGTCTCCACCAAACCTCAGACTGCCTTGAGCTTCTGTCTCCTCCTGCCTCATATTCCTCCTCCGCCCAGCCATATCACTCCCTGTCTCCACCTCTACAGTGCTGGGATTAAAGGCGTGAGATCCCAAGTGCTGGGGTCACCTTGTTTCTCTTTAGACAGATTCAATCTCGTGTAGCCCAGGGTGGCCTTGAACTCACAGAGATCTGTCAGCCTCTGTCTCCTGAATGATGGAATTAAATGTGTGTGCCACCACTGCCTGGCCTCTAGTGGCTTAACTCTACACTCTAGTCTTCAGGCAACCTTTATTTGTTAAAACACAAACAAAATATAACTACAGAGAGACTTCAAATTTCAAAGTCTCTTTACAGGGACCAAACTAAAAGCTATGAAGATGCCACATAACAGCTGAAAAGCACCAGCCAGGTCCACTGTACTGACAACATAGGATGTCAGTATTGTTAAATAATAAAACCAGGATATAGACTATGACCTATTTATATTAGTATATATTTATGCAGATGCAGAAATACATAAATGTAGCTGCTATGGGTATGTGTCTAGATAAGAGAAAGCTACCTTGGAAAGACACCCGAGTTTAGCAAAGGCTCTGTCAGGGTGGGTCAGAGGACGATGCTTACTCTTCGCCTCACAGTCCTATTACTTCAGAACACACAAGTCAGGCGTTTACAAGTAAAGCAACTTTTCCATCTGAAAACTAAAAATTTTCACTTCCATATCTAGTAGTCATTATTGCCCACTCCCCTTTGCAAAATTCTCTGATGAGTGGAAAAACGAGATCATGTGACACAGTAGCTGACAAGGACAACTGTCTTTCTATCGGTTTTCAGAGAGACAGCAGGCTGTAGTGAAGAAAAACTGGCCATTCAGTTCTCATAATGTCCTACCACTAATAACAAAATGTCCACCATAACCCAGGGACCATTCCCTCAGTGTGAGTGGGCAGCAAATTCCCTTCAGCTCGATGTGTGCTGCTACTGCTTTGCACCTTAGACCTGGAGAGCAACCCCATTTTTTAACACAGAGGAGCTGAGGTTACAGGGCTACGCATACAGATGTAGCCTTAGACTCTCCTTCATACTTCAAGTACTCAAATAAGAGGAGCCTCGTCTCAGGACTGTATCATTTCACCAACTTTAGGTACATAAAAAGAATAGACACAGACAACTAACTCAGTTTGAGAACACTGACAATAACTGCAGTGATAAAGAATTCAAGACTCCAGAAGATACTCCTGCATGTCAATTGTGTGGCTCTTTACTGAGGTATAACTAAACAACTAAATACTCAGGTCTCTTTTCCTCTTCTCTAATATGGTGCTAACAAAATAACCAAAAGAAGGAACTCTGTAATTATTAAATCAGAACCCACCCTGGGATATAGCAGCACCCACATTATCACATACAAACAACTGCTTTCCTTGCATCAGAAACAACCTTCTCACAAACCTAAGTCAAACCAGTCTTTAAGAGAACCAACAGCAGATGTTCATTAGCAGTCTGTTAGTGCTGAGTTAGGTAGAGGGATCTCTTTCCAGTAGTTGTGGATGACAGCGATTGATAACTATAAGACATAATGAGCTACAAAGAGAAAATCTACCAACTGTAGAGAACTAAGGTCTGGCTTTATAAGGGGTAAGAGCAGAGAATTAGAGAATAGAAAAAAAATAAATAACAGAACAATAAAGAGCTCTGGGGAGAAACGGACTTTGTCAGAGTTCCTCATTTGGGTGTATGCTCCAGAAACTTTCTGTAATACACCACTTCCACTGCCATGTGACAATACCACGCTTCAGTTAGAGCAAAGTTCTTACCAACCACCCTCAGGACACTTCCACCAGAGCACATTACACACCCTGAGGACAATATTCTAAGTAAGCCTGATGTCTTGGCTCTGCACGGGACACATTTACTTAGTAGACTGTAAGTGTAGCTCCCACTGTTTAAAACAGACTTTTTCATTTAAAATGTATTTGCAAATAGATATATGTGTGTATAAGTAATTATATATGTATTTATTATATGTATACAGACACATATATGTAACTTTCTAAAATGTTCTCTTATATATCCTGTTGTCTGTTCCAAGATCAGATGATGAGACCCACCCAGGTCATAAACATGTAAAAAAAAATTATCTCCCTCAACAAAAATCACCCAAACCTTCAGAACACTTTGCTTTATACTCTTCCAAGAGCGCATATCTGTTTTTGTAGTTCTTGCCGGCCTTAAAACAGCTTCTTAAATATCTTTCTGATGATGATATCTAGGATTTGCTTACCAAAAACGAGAAATTGGGGGAGTAGCCGGAGAGTAGCAAAGGGGATTGTAGGGAGGTAAAGACAGCAGAAAAGAGATTTTCCATGTACAGATAAATGACTAACTGCATGGAGGCTACATCAGAGTCTTTCTACCACTGTACTTTTAACTTCTGAAAACTTCTATTTAAAAAAATTTCTAAGAATATGCATATCCTGACAAACTTCTAATGCCACCTCTCTCTATAAACTGACACATTCCATCAAAGCATAATGGTCTCTGCAGGAGCATTCTCACCTAAGGTTGCGCCCTCTGTTCATAATCCAAATGAAGGCAGACCACCCCTGAAAGCCCATTAGGGATTTCTCAACCATCAATAAGCATCCTCCACCTGAGGGCATCTTGATCACTACCATGTGATACTTCCTTCAGACCTGGAAATGTCCTCCTCACTTGGCACACACCTTCCTTGAAATACTGACAATGAACTAACCTAAAAATCAGCAAATGCCTAGCTTTCCATTGAAATAAACATCCCAAAGTATTTAATTCTACCTAAGGAAGCAAATATTAATTAGCAGTAACTTTTAGTTATTTTAATTAATGATATTTACTTTTGTTAATGGCAAAGAAAAAATTCAATTCGCATTAAAAAATTAAATTCCAGAGAGCATTTTAAAGGCATTACACCTTTTAAATACTTAATTACCAATGTGTACCATAAGTCATGTTCAGGATTACCTTCTTTATTTGTTTCAATCTATCTCTTCCCACTCAAAAGCTATCTGAAGAAAGCACTGTCTTTCTCACAGGTTATACCCCATTGCCTTGGTACTACCTGGCACCTAAGGCATGATCAGCAATGACTTGCTAAAGAAATGAATGAGCAAACTGGTAAATGCTATTCAGCTCCATACTATGCAATACATCTTCACCTCAGATATACAAGATGTGCAGCATGGAAGGGCACTGAAGTCAGCCGGGTCAGGAGCAGAATAAAACAAGGTCCCCATCCTGGAGGTACCTGTTTTATTAGGCTATTACTGTTGTAAACACAATAGACATAAGGCTGGAGCCAAATGGTTATTGTCATGTTCAGCAACATTTTCTTTTTAATTTATTGTTTTTTAATGATCTTTTCTCATTTTACATACCTATCCCAGTTCCCACTCCCACCCCTCTTCCCACTTCCCCCACCCACTCCTCAGAGAGAGTAAGGCAACAAAGTCTGACATCACTTTGAGGCAGGCCCAAGACCTTTTCCCCTATATTTAGGATAAGCAAGGTATCCCTCCAAAGAGAATGGGCTCCAAAAAGCCACTTCATGCACTAGGGATAAATCTTGGTCCTACTGCCAGTGGCCCCACAGATTGCCCCATCCACACAACTGTCGCCCACATTCAGAGGACCTAGTTTGATCCTACGCAGGTCTCGAGTTCCCTCCCCCACCCCATGCCCATCAGTCCGAGGTCAGTGAGCTCTCACTAGCTCAGGTCAGCTGCTTCCATGGGTATCACCATCACCGTCTTGACCCCTTTCAGCAACGTTTTCTTAACAGGAGTTTCTTCCCCTTTACTACCACAATTTTCCCCTTCTCAAAAAAATTATTTAAAATAAACTTATGATAAAAATCTAAATACATGAGTATAATTAAATTATTTCAATTAAAAACAAGCCAAAGTAGAAAAAAAGCATGCCAACTCTGGTAACTTTGAAAGTAAAAAGTGGTAAACAGCTGTCTTTGAACTGGAATAGAACAGCCTTTATTTGTAGTGACAGTATGTTTTCCATGATGCCCTTTTAAGGCCAAAGTTCTAGAACCATCAATAGCTTATAAGTACAATGTCTATCAAACTAAAATTCACAAATGTTCTTCATGAATCAAAAGTTTTAATATCATAAATTTAACCAAATCACTCCAACTTAAATACCTTAAATATGCTTAAGTATTCCAAGGAATTTACACTACAATAAATTCTATCCAAACCATTTTAAGATTTTTTAAATGTAAAAAACCCGGTTTCCTTACAAGTGCAATCAACCAACCTTCTTGATCCAAACTAAACTTTTGAGAGGGTGGGGGGTGGCATCATGCTATGGTTTTAAAAAAAAAAAAAACTGCATGGGAAACTTAATTTAGTGATAAGCAATTTTCATGAAGATGAATGCTGGCATTCAACCACCTATCTATCTTTCCCTTTTTCTTCCGTTTTAAACATTCGGAGCTTGGAGTAAACCACTAACTGAAGCCTGAAAAAGGAAAGGCAGCTGACTGATCTCGTGGAAATGATTGAGGGTTGACACTTTGCAGCCACCTTTCTTCTGGGGGATCAAGCAAGGGAGACCTCTAGTCTGTCCAGGCTTTTAGCATTACAAGTAGATTTATGCTGGGGAGACAGGACCCACCCACCCCCCCCCCCCCCCCGAGTTAGTAAGGAAACGCTTCTTAGAGACAGCTCTGAAGGAGGAGAGCAAAGACACCGGGCAGGAAACGGGACTTACCTGGTTCACAGCATCCGTGATGATGGTGGTCAGTTTGACAGTATTTGTCCCTCAAAGGCATTTTAATGGGTTGCGATCTATTTTCTTTTCACGTGAGAAGCTCTTCATCGCGGCTTGGCTGCGGACAGAAGCACAAACCCGTCACTGTCCCCGAACTTCCTGGGGAGGCTGTGGCTACAAGCCACCATAGACCATCAACTCCATGCGCCCTCAGCTCTACCACCCCAAGGCCCGCACCTTCCGCTCGGTCACGAAAACCGACGCCCGCCAGGCCTCCAGCCCCAAGTCCCCCAGCACAGGTTCATCGCCCTACCCGGAAACGCAGCGTCCGGGCGCGCAGCGCAGCACAGCGCAAAGCCAAGGCCTGGCCGGCTGAGCAGGCGGCTGCGGCCTCGCCGGCCGGGGCCGACAGACGGGCGAGCGAGCGGGCGAGCGCGCGGAGAGCCGGGCGCGACGAGGCCCCGGCGCGGCCGAGAGAGAAGCTCGCGCCCTCCCGCCACGCACGTTGCGTCGCGGGGGTCTCCCCTGGCGCAGGTCGGGTCCGCGCCGCCAAGTGCGCCCAACTTACTCAACTCCCGGGAACGGGCGGGCGGGCGGGCCGCCGGCACCAGCCGGGCGCACGACGCGGCGGGAGGGCCCCACCTGGCGCAGCCTCCGGAGCACGCGCGGAACCGAAAGGCTGCGGCCCGGCGCGACTCACCCAAAGAGTCCCCGGAGGCGCGGACGCGGAAGCGCCACAGCTACCACGTCCCCCGGGCCGCGGGTGGCGGCTCAAGGCGGCCCTCCTCGGCGCTCCGGGCCGGCGAGCTGGCGGGCGCGCGGGCGCAGGCAGTTGACAGGAGGGAACCGCCGGGCGCAGCAGCCGAAGGAGCTGGAACCGGATCGGGCAGGACCGAGGCGCCCCTCGCCAGGGCAACGGCCGCGCCGAGGCCCGGGACTCCCCACTCAGCGCCGCTCCACCTGCAACGGTCCACCGGGCTTTGGAGAGGGGCGGGGAGCTGCGCGGGGCCCCCCACCTGGGGCCTGGCGAGGGTAGCAGATGCTTCGGGAAACTTTAGGGAAGTAAGTCCCGCTCTCTCTCGGCCCGTTCTCACCTCTTCCCCGGTCAGCCCGAGCGACCGCCGTGGAGAGGGTAGGAAGGGGGAAGCAGACAAGTCTCCGGCTGCGACAGGGAGCGACTGACTGACCCCGGACGGAGATGGGGCGAGGGCAGGAAGTGACAAGCTCACGGAGTGGGTGGGGGGAGTGTGGCCGGCACGCCCGGCAGCGCGGCGCGCATGCGCTGGCCGGGCAGCCCCGGTGGGGAGGCGACGCGCGGGGCCGGCCTCGGGGGGAGACCGCGGGGCCGGCGGCGCCGAAGTGGATGGCGGGCCTCGCCGGCGCGCGCCCGTGCGTCCTCCCGCCGACCCGGCGGCTGCGGAGCCCCGGCCCCGAGCCGCGTGCGTCCCGAGGTGTGAGAGCCGCGGGCGCGATCTTCCCCCGGGCACGCGCCGCTCGCTCGCAGGCTCGCTCGCAGGCTCGCTCGGGCACCAAACTGTTGCTCGCGCGCTGCGCTTTGGCCCGCCAGAACCAGGCAGGATTGGGAAGCCGACGGAGAGAAAGTAGGGTAGACTCGGTCCGAAAAGGCTGCAGGTGTTGGCTAGCCAGCAGTTTTTCTGTGGTGCCTTCTAGAACTTGGGAGACCAGAGACGTCTTCGGGCTCTGAGGAGGAAAACGATTGGGCGGAGATGGGTACCCCGCAGCGTTCTGATGGTGCCAACCTGAAAGTGAAGTTGGGTCACATGGCTAGCACGCACTCTCCTTCTTTGGCCCCAGCATCCTGCTTGCAAAAATCCCCGAAGATCGAAGATGACCATGACCGTCTTCTGTCAAATCTGCAAACCTCTGGCTGCTTCTTCATGGCGAGTAGCTGCTGCGCCCAACCTTGTTCCCAACCCTTGCCCTTGCCAACTTCAAGTATGTGTCAGCTATTGGTCAGGATAGTTTAAGAGCGCCCCTTTGCCCTTATCTATCTTAAGATTAATGAAAACCACAATTATCTAACTTGAGCTTCCAGTTGCGAGATTCTATGTGTTTGGGATTTTGTTTTTGGGATGGTCTTGCTAAGTCGCTCAGGCTGCCTGGAATTCACTTGAGTAGTTCAGGTTGACCTTCACATCGGGAGTCTCCTGCCTTTGCACTGTGCTTCTCAAAGCCGGGGTACAGGCTAGCCACCATACTCAGATCTGTGCTTGTGAAGAAATCGCCAAAATCCATTTTGAAAATCCCAACCAAAGTTTGTAAACAAATGGAGTTTGTAGGCAACAGTAGAACTGTTAAATAGACCGCTTGCATAGGTAGGTCCTGGCCAATTAGAATAGAATAGAATAGAAAAATGATCTGCAGCTACATAGTATATATTCCGATATTGTCTTCTGCCCCACTGTCAAGAAACGATGCAGATTATAGGTCAATTGCTACTTGTATGTGATGGTATGTATGCAGCCACTAAAAACCATTATAGGTCAAATTGCTACTTGTATGTGATGGTATGTATGCAGCCACCTTAAAACCATTATAGGTCAATTGCTACTTGTATGTGATGGTATGTATGCAGCCACTAAAAACCATTATAGGTCAATTGCTACTTGTATGTGATGGTATGTATGCAGCCACTAAAAACCATTATAGGTCAATTGCTACTTGTATGTGATGGTATGTATGCAGCCACTAAAAACCATTATGGGTCAATTGCTATTTGTATGTGATGGTATGTATGCAGCCACTAAAAACCATTATAGGTCAATTGCTACTTGTATGTGATGGTATTATGCAGCCACTAAAAACCACATTGGGGGGGAAGATGGCATTGTCAGTAAAGTGCAGCAAGCAAGAAACAACTGCGTTTGATCTCAGAAACCATGTTAGAAAAAATACTATAAGGGTGTTAGGGCGGATATGGACAGGACTGGGAAATGTGGGGGATCGAGGTTACAGGATGTGAAATCACAAAGAGTCAATAAAATGATGTGGGGAAAAATACTGAGTGGTGGTGGCAGTGTACCTGCCAGTCCCATGCTAAGGAAACCAATAGAATCCCGGGGCTGCTGACCAGGGATTTTGGCCTAACCAAAAAGATGCGGTCCAGGTTCAGTAGGAGACCCAAGAGCAATTGAAGACATACAACATGGACGTTTAACCTATTCACACACAATCCGCCTATCCATATATGCGCAAAAATTTTCTTCTGTAATATTAGCTGTATGAAACATACTTTAACCAAAATGTATTTTGAAATGTAATGTTGTAATTATAGATGCTTTTGTCTGAATGAAGCATATACGATTTAATAAAAGTTAACAGTCAATAGGAAACTAATTTTTCTTCCAGTGTTCCGTAAATAGTTAAAATTTCACTCTTAAATGGCTGTAATTGTGTGAAATGGAATAAAACAATAAAGCACAAAAGTATACATACCACTCAAAATGCAGTGAAAATACTGAAAGACAAAACTGCCAGCCTTGGAGATAGTGTGTGGTAAAATGTGAAATAAAATATTTTTGTTTCAAAGGGTATTTTCCCTAATTTTGCATAATTATATTTATCCCATGTATAGAGATATAAACTTTTATAAGCCAGGAAAGTATTATTATGGGAATTTAAGTGCTTGCCAGGTTATTAGTTTTAAAACGTGTTTTTGTGGAGGCTGGAGAGATGGCTCAGTGCTAGAGAGCACCTGTTGCTCTTGCAGAGGATCTGGGTTTGGTCCCAGCACCCCACTTGTGTCTCACAACCTCGTAAATCCAGGTCCAGGTGACTGTAGTGCGGTGGTACAACTAACTGGCCATTACTAGAAGGGCCACAGAATTGCTAAGAGAAAAATTGTTTTAAAAAATCTGGGAAAGTACAGACAAAATTGAGATGTGAGTAAAACAGATACTCAACACCAGGTCACAGAGTTTAAAAATGAACATAAGCCATGGGAAATACCTAGTAAACCTTACTTTGTACCTGGGAAAACAGAGAACCCAAAAATAACATGTGAGCAGTAATAACTGCTTTCCAGACCTAGGTAGCTCCCTACTATAATGACAGGAGTAATATCTAAGATGCGTGTAGTCCTTAAAGTGTTTTCATTTCAAGTACTAACCCTTTTTTTTTTTTTTTTTTTTTTTGTTTTTTTGAGACAGGGTTTCTCTGCAGCTTTAGAGCCTGTCCTGGAGCTAGCTCTTGTAGACCCGGCTGGTCTCGAACTCACAGAGATCCGCCTGCCTCTGCCTCCCGAGTGCTGGGAATTAAAGGCGTGCGCCACCACCGCCCGGCCCTCAAGTACTAACCCTTTTAATTGCATCAGCAAACCAATGACATTTCCCTTGTCTTCCATTCCACAGCGAACACACAGAAAGAGAAAAACTGCAGCTGACAGGCAGTTGAGCCAACATCCGAAACAATTTGACATGGGAACTCGGAATTTAGCCTCTGGTTTTGTACTGATCCACTGCATCATAGCTGTTGATGACCTTTCGCATACCTGCCAGCTGGGAAGAAAGGTCTGATATGTCAAGATACAGTGAACACAGTGGCATAGTGATCCCAGGAGTACAAAGGTAGAAGAGTTTCAAGGCCATTTTTTGCCTACATAGCAATTTGATACCAGCCTGAGCTACATGAGACCCTGTATCAATAAAGCAAACTAGTTTGTACATATATGAAGTCAAATGGAGCTGCTAACTCAGAAGAACTTCACTGAAATTTCACGGTGCTCTAAAACTTAAATTTTAGATACCAAGAATTATCACCCTATCTTTATAAAGCATGTTCACAAACCATCCCAGGTATGAATGTGAACTATACCCCACAGGTCCAGATGTTGAACATTTTCTCTCAAGTTGGTGACCTTGTTTTGGGAGGTGTAAAAACTTCGGGGTTCAAGACCTGTCTGGAGGGAGATCTTTGGGGGCATGACAGTGAAGGTTCTATCTGGTCTCAAGTCCGTTTCTTGGTTTGTCCTTCCTGCCTACCATGAGATGATTCTGCCATATGATTTTGCTGCTGTAATGTTTTGAGTCTCAGAGCCAATGAAGCCAGGAAGTGTGAACTGAGACCTCTGAAAACCTCCTACTGTTTGCTATATCAGATATTTGGTCACAGCAATGAATGGTCTAGACAATAAATTATTACAGCCTCAATTTTTTGAGACAGAATCTCACTGACTCAAACTGGTATTCCTTCTTAAAAGTCGAGAAATTCATCCTATAGAGTAACCCAACTTCTATTTTTTTATTGATTTTTTTATTGAGCTCTACATTTTTCTCTGCTCTCCTCCCTGCCTCTCCCCTCCCCACTTCAAGTCTCCCCCAAGGTCCCCATGCTCCCAATTTACTCAGGAAATCTTGTCTTTTTCTACTTCCCATGTAGATTAGATCTATGTGAGTCTCTCTCAGGGTCCTCATTGTTGTCTGAGTTCTCTGGGATTGTGGTTTATAGGCTAGCTTTATTTGCTTTATGTTTAAAAACCACCTATGAGTGAGTACATGTGATAATTTCTTTCTGTGTCTGGGTTACCTCACTTTAAATAATGTTTTCTATTTCCATCCATTTTCCTACAAAATTCAAGATGTCATTATTTTTTCTGCTGTGTAGTACTTCATTGTGTAAGTGTACCACATTTTCCTTATCCATTCTTCAGTCGAGGGGCATTTAGGTTGTTTCCAGGTTCTGGCCATGACAAACAATGCTTCTATGAACATAGTTAAGCACATGTCCTTATGGCACAATTGAACATCCTTTGGATATCTACCCAAGAGTGGTATTACTGGGTCTTGAGGAAGGTTGTTTCCTAATTTCCTGAGAAATTGCCACACTGACATCCAGAGGGGCTATACCAGCATGCATTCATTCCCACCAGCAATGCAGAAGTGTTCCCTTTTCTTCACAGCCTCTCCAGCATAAGTTGTCATCAGTGTTTTTGATCTTGGCCATTCTTACAGGTGTAAGATGGAATATCAGAATTGTTTTGATTTGCATTTCTCTGATGACTAAGGATGTTGAACATTTTCAAGACCCAACTTATATTTTATGATTTAAAGTTACTCTTATCCTCAGTGTTAGACACTGAGGCACATTCACACATGTAATTATTGCATACCAAGCCACCACTGGCGCATCAAGCCATTGTATATGCTCTCAATTTGTAGAGCAGTAATTTGGGTTAGCCTTGTCTGAGTCACCAAGCCTCATCTGGAGGCTTGACTGAGTGTGTCATATAGCTGGCTGTTAGTGCTGTCTGGTGACTAGAATCCCCTCAGTGGAGCCTTTCATCCTCAAGGTGAGTAGCGTGGACTTCCTCATGCAGTAGCAGCATGCTAGTCCAGTCCAGTGAGAGCTGTAGGACCTCAGGAGTTACGAAACATCATATCCACCACAAGCTTTTAGTCAAAAGCCCAGCATCCTCCAGCACATTGCCACAAGCAATGTGTAAGGTTCCTGTTTCCCACATCCTCGGCGGCATTTGCTCTTATTTTTAATGATACTCATTCTGATGGGTGAGAGAAAACCCTGGTAGTTTGTATTTGTATTTCCATGGTGACTGGATGTTTAGCATTCGTGTATGGATTGGCCATCTTATTTGTATTCTGAGAAGTATATTCATTCTGTTTTGTCGGTTCATTAACTGGCTTATTTGAGTTTGGGCTTTTGGGGTTTGGTTGGCTGGTTGTTGTTTGTATATTCTAAACTTTAGTCCCTGTCCAATGTGTAGCTGGAAAAGATTTTTCTTCAGTTCCACGGCTGTGTCTTCACGCTGTTCATTGTTTCCTTTGTTATACAGAGCTTTTTTTATAATGCAATTCTATTGTAATTATTCCCTCAACTTTTGGAGCCCTTTTCAAAACGTTCTTGTCTATGGCTGCATTTTGAAATGTTTTCCTCAAGTAGTTTGAAAATTTCAGATTTCTTATTCTTTCATTTACTTTTGTACATAATGAGAAATATGAATTTAGTTTCATTCTTATATACATGGATGTCCAGTCTCCCCAGGACCGTCTATTGAAATCACTGTGGAAGTTCCACAAAAACTAAATAGTGAACTATCTTGGGATCCACCGATACCGCTCCTAGAAATATATTCAAAGGAATCTAAGCATATTATAGAGACATCTGTTCATCACCTTTCTCGTGATACTGTGCATTGTGGCTAAGTTATGGAATCAGCCTAGATGTCCACCAACAGACGGATGAAGAAAATGTACATATTGCAATGGGAATGTGTTTTAGCTGTAAAGAATGAAATGGCAGTTGCAGACTAGACTGGAACTGGGAATCATTACATGAAACAGCTGGCCCATGTTTTCTCATGTGTAGAATATAGATATAAATACATGCACACATAGGGATAGGTATGGATAGAGGGGAGATAAAAAATGAAGTCTGAAGGGAAGGGGACTATGAAAATGAGAGGATAATATAAGTTATGTGACACAAAAGCCAAACAGGGAAATAGGATGAGCTAGGCAGTAGGGATGAACCAGAATAGAATTTAATAATACATATTTATGATATGCCATAGTGAAACATGTTTCTATGACAACTTTAAAAGTTTACAGAATATTAAATGCACATCCTCCAGGTAATGACTCTCACACCACTGTGGTCCTTATCTGCCACCTGAGGACCACTGGCCTGAGTACCCCAGGTAGTCACCCCCACCTCTGTTACAATTCCATACATACATACCTCCCCTGGGTAATACCACTCACTCCCACTTGGAGCCTAGCCCCTGACACCTAAGGACCACCTGTAAAACACTGTGAACCTTCTACAGACTTCTGAGGATCGGCAACAAAAATCTTCTACACCTGCCGAAGGTTTACTCTTCTGTGCTCAAGTCCACCTGACCCTAGCTGAGCAAGGACCACGTCTGATACCATATTTGCACATCATTGAGTGGCCCCAAGACTGAACTCAACCACCCCTCAGCTGTCCCATTACCTGACAAGTTGTCATAACAGGCAAAATATCAATCCAACAAAGGTAGGACAGATTAAAAACCACAACCAGTGACCTAACTCCAGATGCCTAAGTCTCAGCACAAAACACAATGCGAATAACTAAGGCATTATGTCTGCTCTTAAATAGATAGTACTCCCATAGTAAAGTCCCTAAACAAAGCAAATTACGTGACCCAACAAGACACTGATTTCAAAATGCAATTATAATGTATTCAGAGAACTCAGTAGTGTATGATGCTGAAGTGGACACAAAAGTAGGAAAAATGAAATATAATAAAATAGTTTTGAGTGCAAACTAAAAACTGGAAAAATCAGTAAGTCAAATGAAAAGCTCGGTAGAGAAATTCACCAACAGAGTGATCCAGGTGGTCGACAGAATATCAGGACTTGAAGAAAGAAGAAAAGGTAGAAGTCCTGGATCACTCATCAAAGAAACTGTAAATTTTTTTAAAAATGAATGGAACAGGTTTTTTGGTAGCTCCATAGTGACTCTTTCAATCAAAATATCTCTTTCCTTGCTCTCATCTCGTCTCTTCCTCCATCTTGACTATCCTGCTTCCCTCGAGGTCTCCTCGCCTTCCCTTTCCTCTCATTCCTCCCCTTCTCTGCCCCATTGCCATGCTCCCAATTTGTCAGGAGTCTCTGTCTATTCCCCTTCCCAGAGGGATCTATATCTGTTTTTTCTAAGGGTTCTCCTTATTGCTTAGCTTCTCTAGGGTCATAGGCAATAGGCTCATTATCCTTGATTGAACCTGGTATCCACTTATGACAGAGTGCATACCACGTTCATCTTCTCTGGGTCTGGGCTTACCTCACTCAGGATGGTGGTTTCTAGTTTGCACTTGTTTGCATGCAAAATTCAAGATGTGATTTTTTTTTTTTTTTTTGCCACTCAGTAGTAAAAATTTTTTACTATAATGTATAAATGGGCCACATTTTCTTTATCCACTATTCAGCTGAGGAGCATCTAGGTATCTCCAGGTTCTGGCTATTACAAATACTGCTGCTGTGAACATAGCGAACAACTGTCCTTGTAGTGTGATTGAGTATCGTTTGGGTATATGCCAAAGAGTAGTATTGCTGGATCATGAGGTAGGTTGATTCCAAATTTTCTTTAAAAACACAATATTGATTTCCAGAGTGGTTTGTACCAGTTTGCATTCCCACTAGCAACTGGAGGAGAGTGTTTCCCTTGCTCCACATCCTCTCCAGCATACGTTATCATTGGTTGGATTTGTTCTTAGCCATTCTGACAGGTTGTAAGATGGTATCTCAGAGTTGTTTTGGTTTGCATTCCCCTGATGACTAAGGATGTTGAACATTTCTTTAAGGTCTTTCGGCCATTTGAGATTCTTCTGTTGAGAATTCTCTGTTTAGATCAGTACCACATTTTTTAATTGGATTATTTGGAATTTTGATGTCTAATTTCTTGAGTTCTTATATATTTGGAGATCAGTCCTCTGTTTGATGTGGGGTTGGTGAAGATCTGCCTTTTTGTCTTATTGACTGTATCCCTTTGCTTTATAGACGCTCTCAGTTTCAGAAGGTCCCATTTATTAATTGTTGCTCTCAGTGTCTGTGCTACCGGTGTTATATTAGGAAGTGGTCTCCCTGTGCCAATGTATTAAGGCTACTTCCCACTTTCTATTCAATCAGGTTCAGTGTAGATTTATATTGGATTTATATTGAGGATGTTGATCCATTTGGACTTGAGTTGGGGATAGATATGGATCTACTTTCATTCTTCTACATGTTGACATCCAATTATGCCAGCACCATTTGTTGAAGATGCTTTTATTTCCATTGTGTAATTTTAGCTTCTTGTCAAAAATCAGGTGTTTCACTGGTGTGTGGATTAATATCTTGGTCTTCAATTTGGTTCCATTGGTCAACCTCTCTGTTTTTTATACCAATACCAAGCTGTTTTCATTACTGTAGCTCTGTAATAGAGCTTGATGTCAGGGATGATTGATGCCTCTGGAAGCTCCTTTATTGTATGGGATTGTTTTGGCTATCCTGTTTTTTTTTTTATTTTTCCATATGAAGTTGAGTATTGTTCTTTTAAAGGTCTGTGAAGAATTATGTTGGGGTTTTGATGGGGATTGCATTGAATTTATAGTTCTGCGTTTGGTAGGATTGCCATTTTTATTATATGGGTTCTACCTATCCAAGAAAATAGGAGAGCTTCCATTTTCTGGTATCTTCTTCAATTTCTTTCTTCAAAGACTTAAAGTTCTGTCGAACAGGTCTTTCACTTCTTTTGGTTAGTGTTATCCCAAGATATTTTATGTTATTTGTTGCTATTGTGAAAGGTGATGTTTTTGTGATTTTTTTTTTCTGTTTCTTTATCATTTGTATATAAGTGGGCTGCTGATTTTTTGAGTTGATTTTGTATCCTGTCACATTACTGAAGGTATTTATCAGCTGTAGAAGTTCCATGGTAGAGTTTTGGTGTCACTTATATATGTTATCATATCATCTGCAAATAACAAAAATTTGGCCTCTTCCTTTCCCAATTTGACTCCCCTTGATCTCATTTTGTTGTCTAATTGCTATAGCCAGAACTTCAAGAACTGTGCTGAAGAGATATGGAGAGAGTGGTCAGCCTTGTCTTCCTCTGTGTGTATATTACGATTTCCAGTTTGGTGTTTTATGGGATTTCTGAGCATGTGCATGAGTGGGCCTTTGAGTAGATCTCTGTTTCTTGGGTCTTTTCTTGGATTTTTTTTTCCTTCTTTTTGTTTTTGTCCTAGTGCAGTCTGTCAGTTTTTTTTATTTTATCTTATTACAGTTTATTTTATTATTATCCCTTGGAAACATTTGTTTTCTAATGAGAGACATAAGAGGGTGTGAAAGAGATGTGGGGAGTAACTGGGAATATAGAAGAAAGGAAACCGTAAGCAGGATATTTTATGTGAGAAAAAATCCATTTTCAGTAGAAAGAAAACAATAAATAAATAAATACACTTTGAGATTTCATCTAACCCCAGTCGGGGTATCCAAATTAAAAGAAGAAAATGAAAACAAAGCTACTGTTGATAGGAAAAGGGGCGCAGTGCCCTGTTGGTGGGAGTGTAAATTGTTGCCACAGCCTATAGAACGCAATGTGGGTGTTCCTCAAAAAGCAAGAAAATCTATCAAATGATTCAGCTCGAACACTCTTGCATATATACCCAAAGGACTCTAATTCCTACTACAGAGTACAGTTGTTCATCCATGTTCGTTGTTGCTGTATTCGCAATAGGCCAGGAGATGGAAACAGCCCTCAGTATCCATCAACTTAGGAATGCCATAATAAAAGTGTGTGTATTGACACATGGAATGTTACTTAGCTGTTAAGAAAATGAAAATGTGCTGGTAAACTTTAGAGCTAGAAATAATTCTTAGTGGAATAACCCAGACCAGAAGGACAAATATGTTCTCTCTCTTATGCCGTATACCATAAGAATCTTTAGAATCTTAGAGTATATGTTTAAATTGGCGTACCCGTAGGATTCAGGAAAATAGGGAACATTGGGATGGTCTAAGGGAGGGAGATAAGAATACAAGAGGAAATAAGTAGAGTGGGGGATGGGAGTACAGGGTAAAGAAAGGAATATGAGAAAGGGTAGCTAACACTAAAGACCTTTGAAATACCATATAGAATCTTACTACTGTAGAGGATTCCTAAAATATATACATATACATATATGAAAAGAATTTTTTCAGATGCTTCTTTTAAAAAAAAGAGCATGAACACATGGTGAATTTTCTATGTAGTGAGTTTGAAGCCAACCAAGGCTGCATTAGACTCTGTCTCAAAGAACCTAACAAAGAAAATCTACCAGGGACTGGAGAGATGGCTCAATGGTTAAGAGCACTGGATGCTCTTCTAGAGGACCCAGGTTTGGTTCCCAGCATCTATATGGTGGCTGAAAACTCCAGTTCCAAAGGATCCAGAACTCTCTTCCAGCCTCCACAGACACTGCATACACATATATATATGCAGGCAAAATACCCATACAGTAAAACAAAAATAAATAAGTCTTTACCCCCCCCAAAAAAAGAATTTAAATGGCATTACACTATAACAAAGAGCATAATAACCCTCCTAGATACTATAAGTTATCAAATTAAAAGTTCAGTGCCAGTTCCAGGACAGGCTCTAAAAAAGCTTCAGAGAAACCCTGTCTCGAAAAACAAAAAAACAAAAAACAAAAAAACAAAAAAAGTTCAGTGCCAGCAATGAGTTACTTCTTTGTAGCTGTTGTTCTGAGTGGTTTATAACTCATGCATTACAGGTCATTGCTCTTGATTGCCCTCCAGAATTTGACAGTAAGGCCATGTTGCTGAACATGCCACATACTTGAATCACACAGCATGGAGAAATCAAGCTGGTACTGGCCTAGAAGCTTTATTTCTGCTGATAGCTCTCAGTGGCAGAAGGTGTTGTACATGTTACCCGGGGAGAAAGGAATCATCACTCTTATATGTTTGTCAGCTGTGAAAGCTAAGCAACAACTTCCCTGGCAAAAGAGTCCCTTGGATGCAATAGTGGCATGAACGCTATGGGCACAACTAGCTGCTTTCAGATAGAGCTGAAGGCCCACTCTACAGAACAGTAGTTATTCCTGGTCAGTGGGGACAAGAACCTGTGACTAGGTGAGCTACATTCCCAAAGGGAGAACCTGCTATTTTTATTCTGCTAAGTAGACACAGTCTTAAACCAACTTCTAAGGTTTATTATATCCATAAATTCGTGTACCACTCAACCTCATCAGAGAAGCTTCTTTTTGCAGTGGAGAGCAGTTGACACGGAATCCCAGACAGGTCAACATGCAGAGAATAAGAGACTGTGGAACATGCAGCCATAAATGGGACATTGTACCCTCTCTACCCAAGGCTCAGAGATTATTGCAGAAAGGGAGAATCAAAAATCATAAGAGACAGAGGAGCAGATGACCACAGCCAAACAGTATTTTCTGGACCCAGGAGGGCTTTGCACAGATGAACTAGGATGATTGTGACGATCTACACAAGATTGGACAAACCAAAACCCCAGCATGGACAGACAATGGATCTCATGAAGTCCCACCTCCTAGCTGAAGAGCTATTGGTGGCTTCTGGACAAGGGAGAGAAACTTTTCTTCCAGGATGGGATGCCTGAGAAGCTACCCATGGTCCAGCCGATGGCCGTACATCCCTGTACATACTGGCAGCATTAAGTCTACTTAGTGCATTCTGAAAATATATACATCAAATGGTAGGAAATTGGTAGGAAAATCGTGGTTGGGGGTTGAGAGGAGACAAAGGGGAGAGAATAGGGAATACTCTTGATCAAAATGCATTATATTCATGTATGAAATTCACAAACATTAAAAAACTGAAAATTGTTATAATGGAATTTTTCATTAGTAACTCTATTATAATCTAATCATAGTAATAGAAAATTCCTCACTAAATTCAGACAATATATTTTTCTCCCTAAACTCTCACAAAGATACTGAGTTAGATAGTATCCACTTACAAATAAGGAAACACCGTGTCTGAGCTAGCATTAAATCCCAAGTTTAGAGGTTGTACTTCAAGTTACCTTTAATCTGATAGTTCCTAAAATTTTAGCTACCATTCAGACTTGCCGTTGGAGCCAATGAGCTGTGTTTCTAAGTACCCACGAAAAAGTTGATGTGAACTTCCCCAGGCATCTCAAAATAAACACTACCAGAACTAAGTTTACCCTCTCACCAGACCTGTTCTTCCCCTTCCATGGTTTAATAACAGTGTTGCTATCCACTCAGCCACGGCAAGGCAGGGTTCTGACTCCAGGGAACATTGAAAGCTGTAAAGCAACAAAAATTACTGGTACAAGATCTCTCTCCTACTAACCCCCGACATCTCACCTAGAAAGTTCTTGGTTATAAAAATAAAAATTTCTGCCCAAATATGCACCGTCATTTCTTTTTACCCAAAACTTCATTTCTAGGCCACTGAAATAATCACCACTTTGGTCCTGCTAACCACCAATCACTTTAAAATTCTTCCACCATTCAAGACACACAGTTACAGCCCAAGGGACTCTAATGATACTGCCTGAATTTTTTTTTTGAGAGGATCTCACAATATATCCCAGACTGGCCTTCAACTCACAATCCTCTTGCCTTGGGCTCCCAAGTATAATTATGCCTGGCTTCAAAATCCCTCTTGACTGCCAGCTACACACATACTTAAGATAGATACTGACAAGAAGCACTAGTTTAAAATACTGATTGTTTTGGAGGCAGTAAAACTTGGGAGTTCTATCTCCAAGGTTTTGTTTTATTTCTGGTTTTGGTTTTGGTTTTCTATCCTAAGCAGGCGAGAACTTTTCTCAAGGTTCAGTGGCCTCTGCTAATTTTAGGGTTATGAAAATCAGTTGATAAAGAAAACCCCCACACAGCTGGACTACAGTGCACACTATATGATGCTGTACCTTGTAATCCCGTAACTACACATGCTCTGTCCTCCAAACACAGTGAATTTCTTATCCTTTGGAGAACTTGAAGCAAAGGGTAGGAGAGGAATGTAGGACACGGAACTTTTGAGGAAGAAGTATGACAGAGGTATTAGCTATGTGAGTGTTTCTGATCAAATTCTACCAATGTGTGCACACTTAAAGAGGAAATAAGTGGAGCCAATGGAACTGAAAAGCTGTATGGCAAAGAACAACATTGTTCAAACAAAATGGTAGTCTACAGAATGAAAAAAGATTTTTTTTTTACTATCTACCAATCTGATAGAGAGCTAATATCCAAAATATATAAAGAAATCAAAAAAACTGGACATTAAGAAAACAACCCAAAATTAAAAAAAAATGAGGCACAGATCTAAATAGAATTCTCACAGAGGGAAATACAAATCAATGAGAAGCACTTAAAGAAATGCTTAGTCCATATCCTTAGTCATTCGGGAAATGCAAATCAAAACTACTCCAAGATTTCATCTTAGACGAGTCAGGATAACCAAGATCAATAACACAAATTACAGCTCATGCTGAGAGGCTCTGGAGTAAGGGAATTCTCATTATTGCCGCTAGTAGTGCAACCGTGTACAGTCACTGCTGAAGTCAGTGTGGCAGGTCCGCAGGAAGCTAAGGAAAAACCTCCCTAAAGATTCAGCTAGACCACTCGGGCTTATACCCAAAGAACACTTTGTCCTACCACAGAGACATTTGCTTAACCATGTTCATTGCTGTTCTACTCATAATAGCCAGAAAGAGGAAAACAGCCTAGATACCCATCAATAGATGAATAATAAAGGAAAATGGTACATTTACAAAATGGAGCACTACTGGTCTGTTGAAAAAAAGTGGTATGGTGGCATACACCTTTAGTCCCCGCACTCGGGAGGCAGAGGCAGATGAATCTATGTGAGCTCAAGGCCAGTCTGGTCTATAAAGCGAGTTCCAGGACAACCAGAGCTACACAGAGAAACCTTGGCTTGAAAAACCAAAAATAGAAGAGGAGGAGGAGAAGAACAAACGTAGTGGTATATTATTTGTATTTTGATAAATAAATCTTGCCTGAAAACCAGGGGCAAAGCTAAAGCCCCTAGAGGTCAGGTAATGGTGACACACACCTTTAATCCCTGGATTTGGGAGACAGAGTCAGCTAGATCTCTGTGAGTTCAAGGCCACCCTGGGCTACATAAGATCAGTGGCAGAAAAAATCCAGGTGGTGGCAGCCTACACTTTTAATCCCAGTCCTAGGGAGTCATACACCTTTAATCCGAGCACGAGGGGGAATATAAAAAGGGAGGAGAGAGAGGCTTAGTCTGCTTAGTTTGCAGTCACCCGACTTTGGTAGAGGTAAGACTTCTCTAGTGGCTCAACTGCTTTGTTCATCTGGTTTTCAGGCTGAACCCCAATTTCTGCCTCTGGGTTTTTATTATCCATGCTATGAACAATAAATAGAACTAGCTAGAAAAAATTATGCTGAATGGGATAACCCAGACATAAAAGGACAAATATGCAAATATGGTATATTTGCTTATATGTAGATGTTAGCTATTAAAGTCTTCAATAAGTGAGCTATAATCCATGTAGTCACAAAGGTTAAGTATAGAGTAAGAGAATATAGAGGAGGCATGGATCTTTCTAGAAAGGGGAAGTCAAACAGACAGTTGTGGGTAGACTGGGGTAGGAACAAAAGAATCAAACTGAAAGGAGAGGCAGAGAGAGGCAAGAGAGGAAACACAAGAAGGGACAGCTAAAACGAAAGGCCATTGGAGGAGTTATATGGAAATCTAATACAGTAGAATCTTTTCAAAATATACACATGTATGAAGGCTGTCTAAATGAAATTGTCAAATAATGGGTCAGAACCCCAACTGGAAATCTCTCACCACCAAATGAAGCTTCCAGTGCTGGGAATGGGTTACATCTACTCAAGTTGTAGGCCAAAGGGTTCCCATGGAAACCCCCAAATGATTCAGGCTATTGGCAACGCTATTGGTTGCTCTCCACAGACTTACAATAAGACCTGAAAATGACACCTACACAACCCATTGAGCACAGAGAAGTCGAGCTCGTGCCTACCTAGAGCCTTCACCCCCTACGTCCTAGTGTTTATGCTACAGCAAGGTACTCAGCATGCAACTAGAGGAGAAAGGTAAACACCAGCCCAGCTATAAACCCTTCAATTTACAATGATGACTTGCCTTGAAATTTTGCTACTGCAATAGGGGCACAGGGCTTATGGGAATACCACTATCTGATTGAATTTAAGACCCACTTAGGTAGAACCCATCCATAACACGGCTAAGGTGGCTAAGAATCTGAGAGCAGATAGGCCAGGGACCTAGGAGAACAAAGACTACTGCTCTCCTATAGAAATGTAGCCATGAAATGACTTCAAATGACACTCTACTATACTCATAGATCGGTGCCCTGATCAGCCATCATCAACAAAGCTTCCTCCTTCAGCAGATGAGAACAAATACAGAGACCCACTGCCAGACACTGTTCAGAGTGAGTCACGCTCAGTCCCAAATGAGCTGTCTCCATCAAATGCCTCCCCTCAAGTCTCAAACTACTAAAAAGGAGGCAGAAAGGGTGTAAGAGTCAGAAGGGATGGAGGATACTGAGGAAGCAAGGCCTTCTAAGCACAGCACAACCAATGTACATGTGAACTCACAGAGCCTAAAGCAGCATGCATGTGGCTTTCAAGAGTTTATGCCAGATGGGTCCTAGTATTGAGAGGGGACACAAGCCCACATCCCTAATCCAGAGATATCTCCAATTTAAAAAAAAAAAAACAATAGGTTTCTTCAACAGAGTCTTACTGTATACAAACCGCTTTTAAGGCCAGGTTCCATGCCAGGCAGTAGATACCAGCACAAAAGGAGCCCAAAAACATCTGTGATGAACTTTGTCTCATGATGTTTTGTCAGGGCATGTTTATTTTTATCTTGCAAATCTTTTGCATATATATTTTGAGTTCTAGTTTTGTGTTTTTCTAAGATTCCTGTGTGCACAAAGGTGTGTGTCTATGTGTTTCTTGTGGTTCTTCTTTCACTTTTTCCATTTGTTTGTTTGTACTATTGTGTTTTTCTTTTATCTTTTATTTTATTATTATTTTTTAGATGCCCATTTGTTTTTCTAATGAGGGAAAGAAAGGGTATGGATTAAGATGGGAAGGGAGGTGGGTAGAATCTCGGGGGAGCTGAGTGAGGTGAAACCATAATCAGAATAAATTTAATAAAAAAATATCTATTTTCAATGAAAGAAAAGTAGAAACTTATAAAGGTTGGGCCTAGCTGGAAGAAACCAATGACTAGGAGCGTACTTTTGAGGACTGTAATTGGTTTCTTTCTCTCTGCCATGAGATAAATATTCTCATTGCCACAGTGTTCTGTCTCAGCATCCCTGGGACCAAGGGCTAAGATCTGTCAACCACAGTGACAATAGAGCCCTCACTACACACCTACTGAGCCTTCAAACACAAATTCTCCCCCAGTCCTGTCAAAGAGGCTGCATTCCATCACTTTTTTCCATGAGTCTTTACTGAAAGAAGGATGTCATTTGCTCTTATGTAACAGCATGATCAACAAATTTAGAAAACTTAACATTGATATAGAGCTGCTATTCCACCTACAGTCTGTATCATAAATATGATAATGCCTCTTATCATTGTTCAGGCTTTGCTGTCATCCCTGTAATTCTCTTGATATAAGGCCCAATGTGGACATGTTGACATTGCATCTAATGTCCTTTAACCCATACCAGTTCTTTGGCCTTTCTTGGCCTTCATGACATTTGAAAGAAACTTTTGAAGCAAACTGCCTTATAGAATGAGTCACTTTGGATTGATCTGATGGTTCTTCATGACTAGATTGAGTTCATGCACTTTTAAAAAAGTAGAAGATCTTTCTCAGGTTGTCACATTCAAGAGAGACATGATATCTATTTGATATTAATCATGATCACTGGCTCTAAGGCAGTGGTTCTCAACTTTTTAATGCTGTGACCTTTTAATACAGGTCCTCTCATTGTGGTGACCCCAACCACAAAATTATTGCTACTTCTTAACTATAATTTTGCTACTATTATGAATCATAATGTAAATACTGATATGCAGGATATCTAATATGCAACCCCAGTAGGGGTCATGTGTTGTGGGATATTCCTTTACACTGGGTGAAGATATGTCACTGTGATTGGTTTAATAGAAAGCTAAATGGCCAATAGCTAGGCAGGATTTTCAGGGCAGAGAGAATGATGGTAAGAAGGTGGTGTTGCCAGCTGGAGGGAGAAGATGCATAGAGAGTAGAGAGTAAGGCAATCAAATCACATGAAAGAACATAGATTAAAATATATGGGTTAGACTTGTTCCTAACAAGGTCTTATAACTTGTCGGTCAGCACCAAACCATCCAGTGACCGCTGAGGGCAGCAGGGGTGGCAACAGCGCACTGTTCCACTGCTGCTCAGAAACTCTTCTTGGCACCTGGTGGGGGATGCCAACATGTAGTACCCAGTTTTCTAAAGTTAATGTCTTTGCCTTTGCTTAGATAGTCAGTGATTTATTTTTTTTTTTTAATGATCTTATTCTTGGAAAAGCTGCCAAAGCTCTGGATAACCAGGTTTCACCCATACAATAGGAACAAAGTCACTTACTTTCTCTTCTCAGAAATTAAACAAGTACTGTAAGATGTTCAAAAATCCCTCAGAACATTGGTTCTCTTTTCCTATTCTCTTATTAGACTAAGAACTATCTAACACTGTAGCTGAGGAGAGAAAACATGTCTTAGAAAACTTCAAATCTCGTTCTTCCTCATTTAAGACACACAACGCAGCCAGAGACACGAGGATACAGTGGTGCATGTGTAGGATGTATGTAATATGTAAGATGCAGGAACAGACTTGGTTGAACTTGGATGCTCTATCTGAAAATATGTGGAGCATATCTCGCTTTGCATTTGCTCTAGCTGGCTCTTAGGATTTTGTTTAAAGACAAAGAAGAAATCCTATCTTCTGAGAAGTAAAGGAGAGCCATCAATCTACCACCTGCTAATTCATCCCCAAATTCCCTTTGTGCTAACAAGAGACAGAAAGAAATTGAAAAAAAAATATGAAGAGGTGACAAGAGGAAAAGAAGCTGACTAAGACATTATGAGTCATTTTTATGCCAGACAGCAGGCTGGACAGGTGAGATTCAGAACCCACTTGCAAGCAAACGGAAAACCATTACCAGGCTTTATTTCAGCCTTTGTGTGGCCTCTGAGCATGTGAGAAAAGGAAATGCGTACTCTCCTTCATAGTTTGCTCCGAGTTCTAGTAAAGCATCATTTTCTCCAACCTGAACTACTCTCACTCTGAGACCTCTATGAGTCCAAGTCAGAGATTGGTAGGAACTGTCATTGCACTATGAGGGAAAGAGAAATTGGACACTCATGGCAGATACATAATAGCTACACACACAACACAAACCACGCCTAAAATTCCCACAACTGCCTGGGTGCCACACACTTGTTAAAAGGTATAAACAGGAGCACAATCCTCATAGGGAGCTCCAACAAAGGAAGACTGGAAACCACGCTCTACTTGCAACACAAAAATGGGGAGATGTTATTAACTTCAAATACACATGGGGGTGTTGGATGGAAAAGGAAACGGGTATATTTTTTAAAACATAGTCTTGCTGTAGTGTGAGAAGCCTAGAAAGATAAAGTTCAGTAAAATAATCGCTTAACCAAACTGAAATAAAATTGAGTGGACTTTCATGGGAGGTAGTAAGTTCCCCTCTACTTGAAATCTTGGACTATGCCCTTGACAAACTATTGAAAAGATTAGATTGGAGGTTGTGTGGAGGGGGAATAACATTGAAGTTCTGTCTAACCCTGGAATTGTGTAAAACTGGAAGGGGTACACTGATACCAAATCTTAATCCAAATTTCAAGACTCTAAACTCAAAAGTAGAAATACAGTAAGTGTGAACAAACTTTGTCTCAAACAAACTGTGCAATAAGAAGTGAGATTTATACTTTCTTCCCCTTTCTAGTTCAAAGTTGTATTTTTTTTCCTTGCTGGTCTCTTCTGTAAACTGAGAGACACACGCCAATAATTTCACCTATTGATAGGATCAGGCATTGTTATTGTATTCTCTATGACTATCAAACATGCCATTTAAGCATCGTCATTTATTTGGGTTACTTACTTATTGAGCACCTGCTATATGCCAGTCCTAGGACTACACATTCCATGAAGGATGGGGGATCCACCTCCCGGTGTTGAAGGAACGGCGGGGCTGCGTCCAGCCACCCAGCCGCCGGCTAGCTTTACACCCAAAATAATTACACAGAAACTGTATTCATTTAAATACTGCCTGGCCCCTGGCCCGTTATCTGTAGCTTCTTATGGGTTGATTCTCATATCTTGCTTTAACCCATATTTAGTAATTTATATAGCACCACGAGGTGTGGCTTACCAGGAGAGATCCTAACCTGCGTCCATCTCGGAGAGGAGAAGCATGGCAACTGCTCACTATGGCGACCGCCTGAAGCATCTGCCTTACTCTTTTCCCAGAATTCTGTTCTGTTTACTCCGCCTACCTAATTTTCTGTTCTATTGGGCCAAGCAGTTTCTTTATTAATTAACCAATGAAAATAACACATAGACACTCCTCCATCATCCCGGAATTTATACTCTATGCCAAACAGATTCTTGCTGTCGCTCCATACGTTATAGTGAAGCTGCTGTTTCCATGCGTGCATTCGTGCTTTCTGATTCGAAGGGCCAAGCTAATTTGTTTATAATCGGAAAAAGCAATAGCCTTCCATGCAACATTCAGTCAAAAAATGATAGTGATCACCTTAGAAGAATCCAACTCACAGGCTTTGAGAAATCTTATTTATTTAGAACAAAAATATGTTACACTTACATTTCTGGAATTAAACGAATATGTGTGTCATTCTTTTTTATATATCAACATTAATTTGCATTAACTCCATTGATTAAAAGAATACAATTGCTTAAATGACCAAATGTCATTATGAAAGCTTTTGGCAACGTCAGACTGGCAGAGAATGCCTAGACAAGGAATAGAAACACTTGTGGGTATTATGTCTCCTTCTTACGTACTCCAATAGCTTAATTTACTGAAAAACTAAACTTGCAGTTGAGCTGGAATTTGAACAGTAGGACTAAGTTAAGAGCTAGAAAAGTCTTCAAGATTATGTTATATTATTGGTTGACTGACACTATCAAAGATAATGTACTAAAGAGTCCAAAGAGGACAGGGATGTTGATCAGTGGAAGAGCACTGCAAGGTCCTGGGTTCAATCCCCACCAGAGAGAGATGGAGGAGAGATGGCAAGATTGTGGTGGTGGGTGGAGTTGGGTGGGGGGTGCATTGTGAGAGAGAGCTTAGGCAAGCATTCATGCATTCTTCCTGGGATCCATTTGGAGTCACCCTGAGGTAAAAACGACTCTTTCACTCTTTCTCCTGATTACCACTTCACAAGCAACCACTCACTGCTTGGTACACAGGTAACAGTCGGTGGGTGGTTTTGATGAGCAAATGAACAGGCACTGTTGGTAATGAACTGAAATGGCATTGCAAGGGCAAAAGAGGACCCTCTTCTTTCCTGAACTCATCTAACAGATCACTACAGAGCCGCTAAGTACGGATGTTAGATATTGTAATGAATCTAGGGATCATCCAACCACCGTCGATACTAGCCAGCAAGGAGTTTAGAGCCTAATTGAAGAGAGATATTAATTCAAACAATGCCATTACTATGTTAAGTGGTATGATAAAAGATGGAGCCTGTGAGAGTTATAACAGGAACTTGACCTTGAAAGGGAGGACAGGGGAGGCTTTTTTTTTAAAGAAGTCACAAGGAAGCACACTAAAATAAAGCGAAGTAGAAAGTTAATGGAAGCAGTTCTAGCGGGTGCAACGGTCTTCACGGAAGAGTAAGGGTTGGTGTGGGGGCTGCTCCGGGGACGCATGTGACATGAGGCTAGACCTCGAAGGCCATGCAAAGAGGACTTCAGTCTTAAGATTGAATAAAAAAATAAAGCAAAAGGAGGAGGACATGACGACTCCCAAAGTCTGGAGATCTAAGAGAGAAAGCAGGTAGAGGGAAGAGTTCAGGCTGGACATGGCCAGTGGACTGAACTGGACCATGAGAGGCAAGAAGGGGAGGGAGTGTCAGGGACCATTTTCCTAAGGATAGATTTGTCAGGGACCATCGTCCTCACAGGGGTAGCAGAGGTCATTGCCCTAAGGATGTTTACAGAGATCCCACCCCTCATCCCTACTATCTTGAGAGCTATCCGTTAACGGAACCCACTAATGGATCACATCCGTTAACGGAATCCTACCCTCACTCCAATGCTAATGGATCACATCCGTTAACGGAATCCTACCCTCACTCCAATGCTAATGGATCACATCCGTTAACGGAACCCACCCCTCACTCCAATGCTAATGGATCACATCCGTTAACGGAACCCACCCCTCACTCCAATGCTAATGGATCACATCCCTTAACGGAACCCACCCCTCACTCCAATGCTAATGGATCACATGCTTCGGCTTACACCACGTGCTGGCTGATGGCCTTCAGTTACCCCGGCAGAGTTCCTGCCTACCCCTACCTCCACCCCATTCAAGGGGTATATAAGCTGTAACTTTCACCCCCAATAAACGGAGACCTTGACAATAGAATCTTGCTTGGTCTCCTTCCTCTTCTTCAGCCCATGTCTTGCAGGTTAGCGCCCCTTCAGAGGACCCTGAATAGCTGACCCTGCCGGCGGGGGGTTACAAGGGAGAGCAAGAGAGGCACCACAGATCAAGAGGCCAAGACACTGGCTGAATCACCACGACTGTATTGTATAGGGATCGGGCTAAGGGAAGTGAAGTGGAAGCATCTGGGCTAAGTTTAAGATAGGAAGTGGGTTATGCCAGCCATACCAGATAGGGACTAAGGGATGTTGGGAGAACCTAGCAACCAGGTCCACTCTGATATGTTAAATAGGCACCACAGTTAGCCATTTGTGCCAGGTTTGAGACCTAACAAAGATCAACATAGTAGCAGCAGAGTGAGTAGCAAGAAATACACACACACACACACACACACACACACACACCACTCTTCATTCAAAAGTGTGTACTAGGTGTAGCATCATTTTGTTATGTGCCTTTATGTTCACATATACATATCTCTTCTTCATTGCAATATCAATGGCATACAATCAAGGTCACCTTTTGAGGTGAACAATCTAGTGGGCTTTATTACATTTACTAAACTAAGTGACCATCCATAGCCTAATTGCAGAAATTTCCAACTATCCCCCACAAAGAAACCCATAACTTTCAGCCATCACTCTCCCTCTCCTCCTTCAGGAGGAGAAAATCTGAAACTAACCTGCTTTTGCTTTCCACTTGGCATTGCCCTGAAATTACATAAAAATCATAGACACAACCTTTCCTCATTTTTACTTGCATTTTTATATTTTTCATTAAGTTAATTGTTGATGATTCTGTGCATGTATATAACTCATTCTGGTTACTCTTTACCTCACATTTTCACGTCTCTCCCTCCCGTTCCTTCCAACCCCCAATCTACCCTACCTGTCCCTTTTCCAGGTGGGTGACTTTCAGTGTTATTGTGCGGCCACTGGTCTAACCAGAGCCATATATAATCACTGGATTAAGACTATCCATTGGAGCCTAGTGAGGTCACCAGTAAGTATGCAACTGAAGGCAATAACTTGCCCTTTCATTGAAATAGTTCAACTGTGAGGGGTTGGCCCCTGAATCAGTCCTCCATCTTTGGCTGACGTTATTGGACCCACTCTTGTGGAGGCTCAGTGCAAGCAACCATGGTAGTTGATAGTTCATTACTGCAATGGCTGTGTATGTCCAGAAGATGGCATCTCACTACCCTTCTCCAGACTCCTGGCTTTTCATCTTTCCACCACCTCTTCTGCAGTGTTCTCTGAACCCTGAATGGGATGGTTTTGTTTCTGGCTTCTTCAACTCAATATAATGTTTTCAAGGTTCGTGCAGACTACAACATATACTTTATATCTGTTGAATGACAAATACTATTTTATGGTTTGAACATAGACCATATTTAGTTATCCTTTGTTGGACATTTGGGTTGTTTCCAATTACAAACTACTATAGATAATATTGGCATGAACCTTTATGTGCAAGTTTCTTTTAGAATATATAATTTAATCTTTCTTGAGTGTATCCCAAGGAGTAGAAACCTGGGTCAGCTAATATTCTACTACTGTTCACTATTAACATATGTGAGAGGTGAACTTCTAACCTGTCCTTCATTGTGCCCAGAAATTGGCAAGAAAGGATGAAGGTTCAATGCCTGTGGTCATCACTCATTCCCTCCTGAGTTTACTGGTCCATTGATCACACACCCCATACAGCAATTTTCCCACACTGTACACTGCAGCTGACAACACTAAACTCAGCAACCACAACACATAAGAACTAAGAGAATCAGGTTGTGAATTGCATCTCTTTTTGATTGACCACACAGCACTACCCTTGCGGTAGGTGTGGCATTGTCCTGCCCTGAAGCTTCCTCTCTGTGTCTACACAGTAAATCAAAGAATCATTCATCCATGTTGGGGCTCCTTCCCCCTTAATCTAATTCATTTGTATATAATGGGGAAGCAAATAGAAGGCCAGCATCTCTCATCTCTCCTGTAGAGTTTTAAAGCTTTAGAATAAAGAGAACTTGTTCAAAACTTTTCACATCCTACTTTCTGTCCTCATCTCTTTGGTCCATCAAAATGGATAGATTTCTCTTTTCCAGTTTTCTTACCACTTGGCAGTTCTCACTATGGAAAGTTCTGAAATGGTAGAAGCAGCTGTGGTTTGTCAGCGTTCATTTGACCAGGATAAATAATATGAGACAGCTTTCTTTGCTTGGACCATTCCTTGCAATATTCAGCTGACTTTTTAGTAACAGCTTTATTGACATCCAAGTCACACACCATGAAATCCGCCTATTTAAAGAATTATTCAAGAGCTTTAACTTTTGCATTTTATGCAGATTTAATTAGATGTACATTGGCTTTAATGTAGCTATTACAATTCTCCCAAAAGTGGCAACAGATTTTCAACATTAAAATGCCTTAAGTAGCCAGTCCTGGTGTCTCACATCTTTAATCCGAAGCAAAGGCCAGCAGACCTTTGTGAGTTTGAGGTCAACCTGGTCAACATAATGAGTCAGAACATCCAGAGCTACATAATGAGACCCTGCCTCCAAAATAAAAGCCTTTTGGTTTCTTTTTCTCGTTGTTATTTGTGATGTTGTATTTTATTGAGTATTTGTCTTAGCTAGGTTTTCTATTACTATGAAGAGATACCATGATTATGGCAGCTGATATAAAGGAAACATTTCATTGGGTCTGGCTTACAAGTTCAGAGATTCAGTCCATTGTCATCATGACAGGAAGCACAGTGAGTGACACACAGGCAGACATGGCACTGGAGAAGGAGCAGAGAGCTCTACATCTGGATCTTCAGGCAACAGTAAGAGAGAGAGAGACACTGGGCCAGGCTAGAGTGTTAGTAACTTCAAAGCCCAACCCCCAGGACACTTCCTCCAACAAGGCCACACCTCCTCATAGTACCACTCCCTTTGAGCCTATGGGGGCCATTTTCATTCAAACCACTACAGTATTACATGTATTAATTTACTTATTTGTTTGTTTGGTGGTGGTGCACATGTGCCGTGGTACTTATGTGGAGGTCAGCAGAGACCCTGTGGGAGCTGGTTCTCTCCTTCCATCATGTAGATCCTAGGGATTTAACTCAGATCATCAGGCTTGGCAGTCAGTGCCCTTACCACCAAGCCACCTCTCCAGCTCTTTTCCAGTTTTCTTAAAAAATACATTATCAATAGTCATCTCAGTATGCAATATAACAGCATAACCTTTTGTTCCCAACTATAACTATATCACTATATAAATCTTTCCCCATCTCTCCCTACTCTCAAAGGCTTTAGTATATTCAGAGTTGCACGACCATTATCAATCCTAGGACATTTAAGAAGAAGCCCTGTACCATTCACTCCCCATTTTTCCTCAACTTCCTATCCGTAAGCAATCAGAAGTCTGTTTTCCATAGCTATGAATTTGCCTGTTATGTGCATTTCACAAAAAGGGAATCATCCAATGTGTGTCTGACTTCTTTCACTTAACGCAATGCTGTGAGGGTTCATCTATGTAGTATCATGTGGAAGAACTTCATCTTATGTTTGAATAATATATAGTTTTACTGGTATACATCTAAGTTTATCCCCACTGACAGATACTTAGGTTGTTTCCATTTTGAGGAATTATGAGTCAAGTTGCTATTGAGCATTAGCATAGAAGTTTTGTGTGGGCAAATAGTCTTGGTTTTCCTGGATATATATCTAGAAGTGTGATTTTGGGGTCACATAGTAACTCTACAGTTAAGATTTTTAGGGAAAATTACTGTTCAAAGTTACTGTACCATTTTACAATCCTGACAGAAGTATATGAAGGTTTCAATTTTTGAAGCCAATACTTGTTATTGTCTTGCCATTTATATATCTTTTTGTTGTTGCTGTGGTGGTGGTAGTGGTAGTGAGCATGCTTATGTATGTGCATTCTGTGTGTGTGTGTGTGTGTGTGTGTGTGTGTGTAAGAGAAAAAGAGAGAAAGTTGGCTCCAGGTACCTTGCTCAGTTCTTCTTGACTTTACTTGCTGAGGCAGTGTTTATTTCAGAATGCAAAGCTCACCCATTCATTTAGTCTAGCTATCCTAGCTATCCAGTTTGCCCAGGAGATCCCCTGCCCCTGACTCCCAAGTGCTGGAATTACAGGCAGGCCATTACACCCCAAAATGGCATTGATATCTGTCAAGGGAATCTAAACTATATTCTCAGAAGACAGACATAGCATGACTTTGTCCTGAGCCATCTTCCCAGCCTCCCATTTGTGTATCCATTGTTGAAGCATTAGAATGGCTGACTTTGAAATACATCATTAACTTTCCTACAGATAAAGATGCTCCTTACTCTTGTCTAAGCCTGCATCTAACATCAGTCTACATAGAATGATAAAGAATGCGTGCATGGCTACATATGCAATGAAGTCAAGGGATGCACCTACCATGTGAAGAATGTCAGTTACACCTTGCTTTATTTGGAAGAACTTTAGGAGCATCACATCGCCAGTAACAGGCAAAATGCCCTCATTGTATTTGAATTGCTAGCGCAGCATTCTTTATCAGTCTGCACTTGTCCCCATGACGTGTAAATGTGTCCCTGACAGAAGTCAAGACTCCTAACAGACTCAGAAACATGGACATCTCATCAAATGCTAACAGTGAGTCATTACTAAAATACTCACTTATTTCCAACTAAAATATTTTAATGTTGTTTAATATTGTATAAGATTAAGTGCCTGGAGTTGTAAGTTACATTTTAAAATTACATAATTTTAATGGTGTATTGTTTTTGAGTGGTATTTCAGTCCTGTCCCAAGAAATCTCAACTAATCCCCTTGGTTCCCCCTTGGTTCCACCTTTTGATACTGTTTTGTTTTTGATCTGCTCTCCTCTTAGCCTAGTCAAGGATTTGATATTGAAAATCATTTCTGATAACAAAACTGGACATACTGGGATCTTAAGAGAAGAGATGCATCTTCTGCATCTGATATTTTGTCACATTTTTCCGGTGTCATAATAAGGGAACTTAGTTTAATACAGATAGATAGATATAGATAGATAGATAGGTAGATAGATAGATAGATAGATAGATAGATAGATAGATGTAGATATAGATAAATAGACAAAGCTCATTTGTATGAATCCCATACTTCCTCCTTTTCCTCTCTCATCTACCTGTCTTTTCTCTTAGCTATTATTCAGGTTTCAATTACGGTTATTTCCTCTTTCTCACCACATTCAAATGAGTATGATCTATTATTGCACATCCTAATTCTAGCTTGTATTTTTATTTCCACCCATACTTCTCCTCTTTCATTTTCCCGTACTTCTTATACAAAGCAATTTCTTCTCTTAAATTTAAGTTTTCTGCAGGCAAGACGGCCATATCTGACTTCTTCGTCACGTGCTCTGGTGTGGACATACAAGCCACTTACACTTGAAAGACTCATGATTTTATAGCATATTACTTTCTTCCTGGGTCTCTTTTTTATTAGGTTTAGGTTATTATATTGGTTTGGGGAATTATATGTGGAGATAATTTGTATTATCCGTGGCTTTCATTTGAGGGTAATAAAAGATTCTTCACAACACATTCATGATAGACCTAGGCCAGCAGGTATGAGAGGCTAAGAGTCACGGGCCTGTCTGCTTCACATTTTCCTCCCTCTCTCATGTGAGAGAACGACACCTCCCCTGTGCTGTGGCAGGGTTCGTGGTCTCAGGTGGGTGAGCTGGGTTCCCAATATGTTAAAGGTGCATATCAAGAGATACGTTGAAATATATGATTTCAATAACCGCTAAATAGAAGGGCTTAATCTAGGTAGAAAGTAATTTAATCAAGTCTGATTCTATAAACTCCAGTATATTAGTCAGGGTTCACTAGAGGAACAGAACTCATTAAATGCATATCTACCTATATATATTAATTTTATATAAATGTGTATATGTGGTATGTATAGAAAGGGGATTTATTAGAATGGCTTACAGGCTGTGGTCCATTAACCCAACAACAACTGCTTACAGATGGAAGGTACAAGAATTCAGCTGGTTCAGTCCACAATCCTAGACATCTCAGGCAGTCTTCTGTATATTCCAGAATCCTGAAGACATGGCTCTAACGCTGGTGGAGGAATGGATTTGCTAGTAAGCTCCTTGGCTTAATGGAAGCACGTCTTCAGTCCTCGTGTGCTATGCCCCTGTGTGCACATGTGCCCCAGCTCCCCTTTGTATCAAGACACCAGTCTTAGTGGGTTAGGGTCACACCTGATGACCTCACCTTTAGTCTATAATTATTCTGCAATGATCTTATTTCTAAATCAAGTCACATTCTGAGGACTGGGGGTTAGGGCCTAAAAATTCAAAGTTTGAGGAAAGGAAGACATCAATCCATATATAACATATTCCTTTTTGCTATAGCAGCAATGCAGACTGCCTGGGAAGTCATGGCTGTGAAGAGAATGAAGGTGAAACAGTGGGTCTCGAACTGCATAACAACAGCCTTTACTTTAGTCCCTAGTCCTTCCATTACCTAGTGAAGAAAAGGAGTTGATCAGCATGTTTGTGAGAACAATATAAGACCACTTGGAACTGAATTACTTGTGAACAAATTGAAAAATTATCAACCTACCTATATCTTCAATATAGTATTGCTTTTTAAAAAATTTAGACATCCCAAATTTCTTTAATAGTTACATGATGTATTTTAAAATAGCTAGAAGAGTTCAAAATTCCTATCACATGAAATGATTAATGAGTAGAGTTGGAAACACTTAGTGTCCCAATTGGACTAACACAGATAGTTTATAACAACTATATATGTATACACTGAATTACCATAATGTGCCATATAAAACTAAAATTAAAAATATAAAGTATTTTGTTACATTTAATACATAAGTAAGTAATATGTCTATAATTAGCAAAGTCCATATATAAGTGTACCACATTCATACCTGGTACTTGAAGAGGCCAAAAGAGGACATTGGATCTCTGAGAACTAGAGTTAGAGATGGTTATGAACCGCCATGTGGGCTCTGGGAACCAAATCCAAGGCCTCTTCAAGAGCATCAAGTTCTGCAAATGACTGAGCCATCTCTCCAGCCCCTGTTCTTTTGGTTTTGAGCATGTAAGCTCTGCCACTATGCACCTCCACCACTTTCCTCTAGACTGTGAATTTTCAAAGTCAAGTCCAACGGAAGCAAAGTTGTAAAATAAAGAAGAATTGCCTCCTGGCTGCCCCATTCCCTTCCTGTCCTGCTCTATCTGCTTGCATAGCAGGCTTAACGCCTTGTCCTGTGCTCTGTCTGCCCTTCCTGGCCATACCTTGAGCTCTCTAACTTACCTTCATAGCCTTGATGTGTGGCCCTACCTGCCCCTACTGCTTGGGAGTTCACATAGGGAAGTCAGTCAGTTCTATATTTCTCTGGTATTAACTTGAGTCTTTAAGATGTTTTAATTGTGAGTAATAAAACTAGCTAAATGACCCATGCTAATGTGTCATTTAAGTACAAGAAAGAAGGTACCCAGGATTCTTATAAACCATCCAGGAAAATCTCTGTTGGGACAAAAAAAGAAAGAGAGAAACCAGTTGGGGGTGTGGGTGGTTTGGAAGAAAAGGAAGTGGAACTATTAGGACACGTGGCCTTGTTGGAGGGAGTGTGTCCTGTGGGCATGGGTTTTGAGGTCTCTTTTGCTCAAGCTTCACTCAGTGTGACACTTAGACTATTTCCTGTTGCCTACAAGATGTAGAACTCTCAGCTACTTCTCCAATGCCCTGTCTGCCTGGATGCTGCCATGCTCCCTGACATGATGATAATAAGCTAAATGGTAAACTTCCACCTCAATTAAATATGTTCCTTTATAAGAGCTTCCATGGCCATGGTGTCTCTTCATAGCAATAGAAATTCTAGCAAAGATCAGGGGAGGGAGTGTTTTATGCTTTGGCTGTCTAATCAAGTCTAACAGCTTTTGTTGGGACTTTTAGGAAAGGCCAACTAAATGAAACACTGAGCCCAGAGTCTAAAGCAAATGTAGATCCCCATACCCAGCATTCTAAACCCATAGGAGACAGGCTAGCCTGGGTCCCCATACCCAGCATTCTAACCCATAGGAGACAGGCAACCCCGGATCCCCATGCCTACTATTCTAACTCATAGGGGACTACCCAAAAGATTGTAAACTCCTTGATAAGCTCAGTGCCTTGTCTTATCCCCCTGACGAATTCACCATGATGCTCTAATTCTACAATGGACATGACTGCTATCTTGGCTTGTCTTGAGACAATATAGAGTATGCATAGTCTCTGACCCTTCTTGCACCTAACCCAGGACCCTTAATTGGGGCAGAAGGAGGCAACAATGATATTTCCCATCCTGCCTGAAGCAGCCTGGTTGCCAACCCAGGCAGAACAGTGGCAATGGTCATTTGTGGAGGCAAGGTAGACTGACCCTGGAAGACAGTGATAGTGGTCATTATGGAAGCAAGGTGGACTCAGGACACCAAGACACAGAGAGCTGCAAAACCTGATAAAGGATGTCAGAGAGACAAAGGGAAGACAACTTCATGTGCTGACACTCTATATCTCTAAGACGTTGTTCCACCAAACTTACTGTCAAGAAGTTTCAAGACAGCATCCACAGATATTAAACCCCAAACACAGAGGCCCTGTAGAGAATGGAGGAATATTCTCATCCATGTAGATATTTACAGTGTTCCTTCGGCCACATGGCATTTAAAATGACAATTCTGAAAAAAAAAAAAACCATAAGGTCTGAATGAGAAGCCCACATTTGCCCTGAATTTCAGGCTTACTAACTAAATGATATTGTCATTAAATTTGTCAAAATCTGCTGTTATCAGTAGGACAGTCTTACAATAGGATATATTACAAGGGTTAAAGAAGCAAGAGCAGTGTAACAGAACCTAGGACTTCCTCATTTTCTAGTTCGGGGTTACAGCAGGTCCCCTTTTCCCACTCACAGATAGGTGAAGCCATATGACCAAGTTATTTACCAGGAAATGTAAGTAGAGGGTGACATCTGCCACTTCCAGGCCAGAAAAGTTTCCTACAGCCCTTTCTCTGCATATGGACTGACTATAGATGATAAAGAGCACGCTGAAACAGAAAATCTAGAACATGGGAGACATGAATATATAATTGAAGTCAGGGGGATCTCTTGGTTTAGATTAGAAAGATCTTTAAAACTTCATTTGACCAGCCTCTACTTAAAATTCACCCATTTTCTACCATAATCAAGACAGACATCCAAGGCTATATATGAATAGAAAACCAAGTTTTCACTAAGAAAAAATCACCAATATAGTCATATTTTATTATACCTATTACAGATACATATCTCAAAATACAATGTATTCTGACCAGTTCTTGGTATTACAATACCTATTAGACTATTGCTAGTTCTTAATACTTAGTGAACTAGTACAAGTCATATTACTGTACATAAAATACTTCTTTTAATACTTTAATAACAAAATTTCAGATTTTCATTATATAATCTTACATATATTTTTATGCATTTTAAAAATACTATTCAAAGAAAGTCTGGTACTTGAGAGCTACTGAAGTGGCCCATGAAGACCAATGAACTTTCAAACTCTGAGGGTTTTCACTAAGATCTATACTACTACAGAGAAAGGCAAATCTTACAGAGACAGACTTGGAAGAGAGAGAGGGGAGGTTACTACGGGAGATGCAGAGTGCCTTTTGGAGCAGTAAACTCATTTTGTATCTCAAGAGTCTATATTTTTTCAAAACTCTGATCTGTAGACTTAAAAGAGAATTATTTTACTGTATAAAAATTATAACCAGTAAATATGACTTTAAAGAAAAACTGCTATGGGAAGGCAAGGATTGCAGAGTGACAAAAGTGATTGTCATGATGATGACATAAAGTGATTGTCATGATGATGACATAAAGGATAACCATGCGCTGACCTGGACCATGGCTCGGAGCTATTGTGTATGACAGAGATGTAACTGCCACTGTGGCCTCTATGGCCACTCTATAGGGAGCCTCTGCCTCAAGACTTCTTACTACTCAATCCCCACTGCAATTGCCTTGGGAAACATGTGAAGGAGTCATGAGTAAGGGACCTAAGACAGTAAACACACTCCATGGATGGACTAAGGGACCTTGTTGTGCGAGATCGTTTGTTCGTTTCCCCAGCCACACAGACTCCCAAAGTAATTCACTCAGAAACTATATTATTTGCATTACTGTTTGGTCAGATAGCTTAAGAGTATTTCTAGCTAACTCATGTCCTAACTAACCCATCTCCATTAATCTGTGTATGCTGTGGCTTTACCAGGTAAAGTTCTGTCCAGCATGTCTTTCTCTGTGGGGATACATGGCTCTCCTCAACTCCGCCTTCTTGTTCTCCCAGCATTCAGTTTAAGTTTTCCTCGACCTAGCTTGACACTCCCTATCAGGCCAAGCCAGTTTCTTTATTACCAATGGTATTCACAGCATACAGAGGGGAATCCCACATCAGTACCTAAGCCAGTATCCACACTCCACAGATGACTAAGGGACCTAAGATAGTAGTCCACACTCCACCGATGAATCAGAGCACAAACCACCTCATTAGATCATCCCATCACTAGCATCAAACCCAAAGCTACCATCACCACAATCACCAACAACAACCAGTCACAGTTGATAGCTACCACCCCCACAGTCACCACCACCATTACTATTGGTCCGTCACCACCACAAATGCCACCATCAGCAACTCCCTGCCGATATAACCACCTTTCACCACCGCCATTCTGTAGCAACCTTGCCACTGCCACCACCACCATCACCAAGTTTCAGCAACCCCACCAGTGCTCTACCACTACACACAACTTCTATTCCACCATAACCGCTATCCATACCATCACCATCGCTACCCAGCACCACCTAACTAGAGTCAAAGGCTTTGCCAGTCATGTGTAGTGCAGGAGTTTTCAGTTAAGTGTGAGTTTCAGATTTAAAAATTAATACTATTGGATTTTTATTCCTATCCCAGCTGGTAGGAAATAGTATTAAGTCTTACCACTTGGCTGAGAGACTCATCTGATAACTTGTGTAACTCCGAGTTGTGAGGATTATACCCCATACATCAGAGGAGCCTATTATGCCAAGCAGAGTGTTATTTGAAAACAGCCAACCAATTCATGTTTATAACCACAGTGATTTGAGACTTTTTGACAGAGTGAACAATAACTAGAAAATTCCCTGAACACCAAGTCCATCCAAGCCCTAAGCTTGGCATATTCTTCCTCACACCTAGGCGATGTGTTACCTTGACCCAAGATAAGTGGACCCATTCTTTTAACTCCAATGGCAGAATTACTGGCTTATCAATAGACTGTGTCCACATGCATCTTAACAAGTGCATTCCCTGGCCTGACAATCACTGAGTCCTTATGCATTAAGATCACGAGGCAGAACAAGAGGTCCAGTGAATCACAGAGCACTGCCAGGCAACAGCTCACCAGGCATTAACGTGCTGGTTAATGGGTGTCGCAGCAGGAAGCATGGAATGCGAAAACCATTTCTTGTCACTAATGTCCTTGGTTGTAACTACACAGTATGCAGTTGCCAGTCCGGGGCCACAATCAGAACCAAAAGCTAAGTCACAACCAACTGCTTCCCGTGGGTTTTGGTGGTACCAAATTTTGGGGGCAGGGATAATTTGTTTGTTTACCTGCTTGCTTCTTCACTCTTTTGCTTTTGCATAGCCAAAAGTTCAACATGAAGTGTTTCGCCAAGATAGAAAACTGAAAACCAAAAGATAAAGATAAAGTCATCAAACCCAGAGCAGGGAAGAGGTGAGGACTGCATCTTGGTCATTGTTGCAGCTGCTCTGCTGCCCCCTCATCCATACACTGAGGGTTATATTCCCAGTACCTCAGAATATGATTCAGTTTGGGGAGAGTTTGTAGAGGGTAGATTAACTTAATGAAGTTACTTATATGCATGTGTTCAGGGCTTACCACTTGGTATTGGATAACCAAGAGGTGTGCTTTTCCCAGGGACGAACATTTATTTCTCCTGCTCTTCAAACGTTCTTTAGTTGCCTGTAGCACCTGGTATAGGATTGAGGCCTCGTGGGCTTTCTGCATCCCCGTTACATGTCCTTCCTAAGGAAGGAGAAATTGACACAAGGAAGAACACAAGCAAAGGCATTCATATGAAGATACAGGGTCAGAAGGGAGCCAAAGCAGAGGCCTCAGACAAAGCATGCCTCTAACACCTTGGTTTCAGATTTAGAACTCCCAGAAATGTGAGAGGATGTGTTTTCTGTGGTTTGGGCCACCCAGCACAGCCCTGACAAACTGACGGGCCATCATTACTTTCACAATCTCTTTAACATCCGATTGCGTCATTCAGAGCGGAAGTGTACAAGCATTGCCTTCTTTTCAGTCCAACCCTTCCTTTTATTTGTTGTAATGAGAACTAGTAGTGCCGAGTGGCACAGACACTGTGAGAACTCGGATTTAGATTTATGTCCACCCAATTCTGGATGCGTTGTCATCCCCACAACACCAATCCTGGTCTCCAAGATAAGTTCTGCCGATACCAAACTATTGATCTCTTAGTCACTGTCATGGAAGGACTTCGGAAGTTTGCCTAAAATTAGCACTGAGTCATGACAGACTACAACTAGAAAGGAAGCTCCCTGACCCGAAACTCAATCCCACCCTAAGTACTGGTCAAAAAACATCTGAAATACCAGTTTTTACAGTTACCAACTGTATATACTTACTTACATAACTAAGCTCTGAGACTCACTGAATCTGCCTCCGTTCTGTACTACCTGATGGCTAGCGTGAGCAAGCCTGTAGGCACTAACCAGAAATGAGCTTTTGATTAAACAATATATAATTATAAATTATGGTTGCTGTCTTATGGTCTTAAGGGTTGTGTTTGTGTTTCTGGGGTTTTTTTTTGTTTTTTGTTTTTTTTTTTTTTTTTTGGGTTTTTCGAGACAGGGTTTCTCTGGCAGCTTTTTTAGAGCCGGCCTGGAACTATCTCTTGTAGACCAGGCTGGCCTCGAACTCACAGAGATCCACCTGCCTCTGCCTCCCGAGTGCTGGGATTAAAGGCGTGCACCACCACCGCCCGGCCCCTGTTTTGTATCTGTGGGGAGTTTGTGTGTGTGGTGTGGGTGTGATGCTTGTTTCATTTTTGAGACAGAGTTTCTCTGTGTAACCCTGGCTGTCCTAGAACTCACTATGTAGATCAGGCTGGCCTCCAACTCAGAGATCCACCTGCCTCTGCCTCCTGGGTGCTGGGATTAAAAAGTGTGCGCCACCTGTGCAGCCTGGCCGGGTTTAGGATTTCTACTGTTGTGTAAACACCCTCGGCCAAGAACAACTTAAAGAGGAAAGGCACCTAATCTCAGTCTTCCAGTTCACAATACACCACTGAGGGAAGCTGGGGCAGGAACTCAAGGCCGGAGGAACCTGAGGCGAGAGCTGCTGCAGAGGCTAGAGAGGAACTTGCTCACCACGGCTTCCTCAGCCACTTTCTTATACATCCAGGATCACCTGCCCATAGGTGGAGTCACCCACAGTGATCTGGGCCTTCCCACATCAATTAAGAAAATGTCCCCACAGGCCAATCTTATAGAAGTATTTTCTTAAGTTTTTATTGAAAACCAATTTTTCAATGTATTCTGACAGATTCAATACAGTACATACATATATATTGTAGAATATATTCTGATTGTAGTTCCTCTCCCTCAACTCCTCCTCACCCCATCCACCGCCCCCCCCCATTAGAAGACAAACAGGCTCTGCACCCCGGGACTGGGGGGCAGAAGCCAGCCCCAGGCTGGCCTTGCAGGTGCTACTACCATGAGCAGGTATATGGTGGCCCACACTGCCACCTGGGGCCACGATGTCTAGCCTGTGCTGCTACCCAGGGCTATGTATAGGTCTAGGGCACGTCTGCAGCTAGTGTCTGTGTTGAAGTCTGTGGCCTATGTTACCAGAGAAGGGTCATGAGGATGCCCATGGTCAGGGCTACCACCTGAGGCCACGCTGATGTTCAAGAGCCATGCTGCCACCAGAACCGTAATAAACTGAGTAGCCTGCACTGCCACCCAAAGCCGTGGTGACAACCAGCCTCAAACCTGAGAGAGCCATGTCTGGTTTTGTGGTCCTACTGCAGCTGGGGTCTGTGTTGATGTCGGAGGCCATGGGAGAGCTGGCCACAGTGTCCTGGGGCACCAGCTGGACACCTCAGAAGAGCATCACCCACCCCACAGCTGATCCCAATGCCATGAGTCACAGAAAAAATTTCATGGTTTTAAAGTGAAGTTAAATAAGCATAGATGTTGTATCAAATTCAACAGAATGTCACATCTCTCATTGCTATAGCAGGATCAGCAACAGGGAAAGATGTTCTTTCAGAAAATTTACAACAGAAATCATTTTATTTATTTTTTGCTTTTTTATTAAATTATATAATTTTACAAATTTTCACCTCCTCCCCCCCTCCAATTTCCCTTGCCATTCCTCCCTCTCCCCTCCCCCTCCCTCTCCAGTCCAAGGAGCAGGCAGGGTTCCCTGCCCTGTGAGAAGTCCAAGTTCCTCCCGCCTCCATCCAGGTCTGGGAAGGTGAGGATCCAAACAGACTAGGCTCCCACAAAGCCAGTATATGTAGTAGGATCAAAATCCAGTGCCATTGTCCTTGGCTTCTCAGTCAGCCCTCCTCATCAGCCACATTCAGAGAGTCCGGTTTGATCACATGCTCCATCAGACCCAGTCCAGTTGGCCTTGGTGAGCTCCCGTTAGATCAGTCCCATTATCTCGGTGAATGGGCGCACCCCTCACGGACCTGACTTCCTTGCTCATGTTCTCCCTCCTTCTGCTCCTCATTTGGACCTTGGGAGCTCAGTCCAGTGCTCCAATGTGGGTTTCTGTCTCTATCTCCATCCAACGTCAGATGACGGTTCATATTCTTCTTTTGGGTCTGGGTTACCTCACTCAGGATGGTTGTTTTCTATTTCCATTCAATTTGCATACAAAATTCAAGATGGTCATTGTTGTTATATACCGCTGAGTAGTACTCTAATGCATATATATTCACACTTCTTATGCCATTCTTCCATTTTCAAAATGCTAATTAAACCCAATTAAAAAGGGGGTTACTGATCTGAAACATAGGAATTCTCACAGAAGAAGTTCAAATGGCCAAAAGTACTTAAGTCATGCTCAACCTCCTTAGGCGATTGTAGTGTAGAGCTGCGGGTTTGCATATTCCCGACCTGGCTCCCGGCCGCCTGGCTAGCCTTATGCCCTGAAATAACACACACAAACTGTATTCATTTAAAACACTGTAGGCCTGGCCCATTAGTTCCAGCCTCTTATTGGTCTAATTCTCACATCTTGATTAAAACCCATTCTAATAATCTGTGTAGCACCATGAAGTGGGTATCTTACTGGGAAAGATTCAGCATGTCTGACCTGGTGGCTGGCTTCATGGCGACTCCTAAGGCATCTTACTAACTTCCCAGCATTCTGTTCTGTCTACTCCACCCACCTATGTTCTAACTTATCAGGCCAAGCAGTTTCTTTATTAATTATCCAATGAAATTATCAGATAGATAGAAGACACACCTACCTCAAGCGATCAGGGAAATGCAAATCAAAACAACTTTGAGATATCATCTTACACCTGTCAGAATGACTAAAATCAAAAACACCAATGATAGCCTTTGCTGGAGAGGATGTGGAGTAAGGGGAACACTCAGCCATTGCTGGTGGGAATGCATACTTGTGCAACCACTTTGGAAATCAGTGTGGCGATTTCTCAGGAAATTCAGGATCAACCTACCCCAGGATCCAGCGATACCACTCCTGGGAATATACCCAAGAGATGCTCTATTATACTACAAAAGCATTTGTTCAACTATGTTCATAGCAGCGTTATTTGTAATAGCCGATCCTGGAAACAACCTAGATGCCCTCAATGGAAGAATGCAACAGAAAGCATTTTAAAACAAACAGGAACTGAACGCAGTTATTTTTCCATTAAAACCGTTCGCTCTTGGGGCCGTCGTTATAGGTGGCAGACGGACTGACTTAGGACCAGGAAACAGATGGGGAGCCGTCCCAGAGGGGTCCAGACGCATCTTCTCTCTGAAGCGCAGCTGCTTCTAAAAACATGGGGGCAACACTTACCCGCTCTGAGAATGGTTCGGGAATCTGTGGAGAACTCTTTCCATAACACACTGGAGTCACCTGCCCATGTCTGATGGCCCTCCATGGCCACGGGCGGCTCTGCTGTGGCTTGATTGGCAGTTAGGTCGTAATAATAATAAAAAGAAGGATTTGTATTTATAGCCTTTCTCGCCGTAAACTGAGGGCAGGTCTTTATTTTCTTCTTCACTTCAACTCTTATCAAATGTGTTTTCTTTAACATCAAGCTACTGTTTTCATTTTTTAAAATATTCTTCATTTAGATTCCCTTTAGGTCCTATCCTATGGGTTTTTACGAGTCTCCATCCTTTGCGGTTGCTGTAACGCTTTAACTTTGAAAGCAGTGGCAACATGGCCTTTATGGGGTTGACTTGTACCAATCTAGTGAGCTCCGAGAGAGCCTGCATCCTATTTCTCTACAATTTTCCTACCTAGAAAATGGAATCTGTATGCGCGTTTGCTAGACTACCATTTGAAATCCCGAATATAGTCATTTTTTTCCCTTGTGCTCAATTTTTGTCATTTCCCAAATACTGAACTATTGTCATCCCCATATTTAGTGAAGTACAGTACGAGAAAGAGTCAAAGGCCCTTGCAGGCAGCCCCGCGTTCTGCTGCTTACGGATTCTATGAATCACTTAACTTCTTGAACTCCAATTTCCTCAACTGTAAATGGGAGAAACGTTAACCACAGTCCCAGAGGTTATAAAAATAACACGTTTGCAATAAAATCTCAGAGTGATTTTTTTTCTTCACTGTTTTCTGCCTCATACCAGGGTAGCATGGAGTAAGCAATAGAAACAGAGAAAAGGGGCAACTGAAAGGGAAAAAAAAAAAAAACTGTGTTTGGAATAGAGCTTAAATTTGAGCTAGCCACATTCTTACTTTCCACAAACCCATGCCCCAGGTTTCCCTAGCCACATCTTCTTCAGTTTGTAGCCTTTATTTCAGTGCTTTGCCTGGGATGTTTTCAACTAGGCCTGAAAAGAGTTCTGCATTCAGAGGTTTCTTGCTGGGGATAGAGGTAGTGTGGCAAAAATCTAAAGGTTAGGGTCGGGAAGACACACGGCTGGGGAGCTGGTCTGAGTGAGTTAATAATAGGCCTTAGAGCCAAGCTGCCCTGCTTGAGCTCAATACCTGAAAACCTGCATAGGGTAGCAGAGGAAAGAGAGAAGCGACTCCTACAAGTTGTCGGCTCTGACCTTTAGAAGTAAATACACATGACCCCATATACATACACATATATAGATTATGCAAACAGAGACAGATATTAGCACAAACACAATAGATAGATGGTGATCAGAGATAGATAGATGATAGATAGATAGTAGATAGATAGATAGATAGATAGCTAGATGATAGATAGATAGATAGATAGATAGATGATAGATGGATAGATGATCGATAGTGATAGATCGATAGATAGATAGATCGATAGATGAATAGATAGATAGATAGATAGATGATAGATAGATAGATAAATGATAGATAGATAGATAGATAGATAGATAGATAGATAGATAGATAGATGATAGACAGACAGACAGACAGATGATAGATAGATAGATAGATAGATAGATAGATGATAGACAGACAGACAGACGATGAAGATAGATGATATAGATAGATAGATAGATGATAGATAGATAGATAGATATGATAGATAGATAGATAGATATAGATTAGATATTTCAAAAACATAGCCAGGCTGGCAACACCACCATCTCTCTGATCTGTCTAGTTCTCCAGAAGTCAGCAACATGTTCTTTCCTCAAGGTAGGCTGGGATAGATAGGAACTCTGAGAGAAGGATAGAATAGATGAGTGGCCTTGTAAAGGTCTAGGTAGAAACAGGGTCATTTAGTCACATGGGAGGTGAGGACACAGGAACTTTATGGAACATGTGAATGGTGGGGTCCCAGAACAGCTTCGAAGACTTCTACATGTCTGAGAATACATATAAGAACACTCTGAATCTTAGAGTAAGTGGAGAAACAGAGCAAACGCAGTAGTCCTAAGCCACTAACAGGAATTTGAGATGAATTTAACAATGACAGGTAAAGTTGTGGCTAAGTAGCCCAGCGAGGGATGAAGTTCAAGTCGTTGTGCCAATAACTGAAGATCTACCTGGAGCTGGAGAGATGGCTCAGTCAAGCAAGTGTGCCTGCTGCTCTGCAAAAGACCAGGGTTTGGATCTCAGCACAAACCACCATCTAAAACTGTAGTTTCACGGGTCTGAGTTTTAAGGGATCCAACTCCTCTTATAGGTCTTCACAGCGCACGCACAGTGCATACACATACAAGCCGGCGCCACCCTCCAAACACATAAAACAAAACAAATCTCGAAAGCATGTGCCCATTGAAGATACTTGAGTTGCTTCCCAATCCCTTAAAAGATCTGTCCAGTGCTTCACATAATGTATTATCATATACTAACTAACTGTGAAATACACGTGGTTGAAAAGCATGAATTCCATCCAAAGTGTGGGTGGCTTCTGTGCAGCTAACATAGGAATGCGAACTTTCTTACGTGCATGCAGTTCATCTTTCTCTTCGCTCTTTCACACTTTCATATTCATAGATGATGAACTTCGATCACAACCCCCATTGTCCTCATCCCTTTCCCACTCCAGCTGAACCCTTTCTTCTCCCCCCTCCCAAAGCCGCCACTCCCACTTTCATGCCTTCTTTTGTGGCCGTCCACTACATTTAATTAGGGTTCCTTGGTTAATCTGGAATGTCAACATAATAGATTCAGAATCACCATGGAAACAAAGTTCAGACCACATCTGTGAGGGATTTCTAGATTAGGATAATTGAGGTGAAAAGACCTCCCCCAAATGCGGGAAGTACCATTCCATGGGCTGGGGTGCCAGGCTAAGTGAAAAAGGGAAACTGAGCTGAGCATAAGCCTCTCTCTCTCCCTCTCTCTCTCTCTCTCTCTCTCCTCCCCCCTCCCTCCCTCCCTTCCTCCCTCCCTCCCCCTCCTCCTCCCTCCTCTCCTCCCTCCTCTCCCCTCTCCCTCCTCTCTCCTCTCTCTCTCTCTCCTCTTCTCTCTCTCTTCTCTCTGTCTCTCTCTCTCTAGCTCTTGAGTGTGGGCACAATGTTAAATATTGCCCATTCCTGCCACCTTACCATTCCCTGCCTTCAGTGACCATATCCTCTCGGACTGCAAGCCAAAGGAAACCCTTGTCTGCTCGGTTGCTTGTACTAAACATGTTGGAGCAAGGAGACAAGTGACTCGCACAGATGCTATCAAATTCACTCTGAGCATGGTTCCTTAATTGTCAACGTATATACAAAAGAGAATTGTTTTATAAGGATATTGTGATGGAGAATCAGGCTAGTGGTAAGAACCAACACTGAAATACCTAATTTAGAAATGTTTTTCCAGGACAGTGTGTGTATGTGTGTGTGTGTGTGTGTGTGTGTGTGTGTGTGTGTAACGTGTATGTGTGCATGCATGTGTTTGTGTGCATGTTTGTGCATGTGAGTGCTTGTGTATAGCCATGCATGGAGTTGCATTGTGTGTGCATATGTGTGCCTTCTGTGTGTGTGCATATGAGCACACATACACGTGTGTGTGTTGTGAACATTTCTCTCCTTAAGGAGAATGGCAATTCCCACTATGGTAGCACAAGAGACATAAAAGACATTTTTACTTTAGCTTTGCACAGTGACAGTATCATAGCCAATGCCATTTATCTGAAGCATAATTGAAATTGCTTTAAGTAAGTCAAAAGTTCTTATTATCATCTACACCAACTGCAAAGCTTGAAGTCATAGGCTCAATGCTTATTCTTTGATTGGTCCCACCAACAGCAACGCAAATGTTCACTCATGAACTCAAGGGACATTCATTGAGCACTTACTTACAGGTTTATCATGAAGACATTATTCTTATCCTCAATATAAAGTCCATTACAGAATTCGCTTCAATTTTAAAGTTAAATTGCAATTATTCATTTAAAAAATAATTTTACTTTGTGTGTGTACATGTGATGTACCGTGTGATTGTGAGTGCGTATGTGCCGTGGCATGCGCGGAGGTCTGAGGATGATTTTCAGGAGTATGTGCCGTGGCATGCGCGGAGGTCTGAGGATGATTTTCAGGAGTATGTGCCGTGGCATGCGCGGAGGTCTGAGGATGATTTTCAGGAGTATGTGCCGTGGCATGCGCGGAGGTCTGAGGATGATTTTCAGGAGTATGTGCCGTGGCATGCGCGGAGGTCTGAGGATGATTTTCAGGAGTATGTGCCGTGGCATGCGCGGAGGTCTGAGGATGATTTTCAGGAGTGAGTTTTCTTTCCTCTGTGGATTCCGGGAATTGAACTCACGTCCCATTCCTGCACAACAAGCCACTTTACCTGATAAGTCATCTCACAGGCCTCTGTAAGCATTCATTTAAAGTTATGCTATAATCCATGCATCAAAGATGTCATTTGATCGTGGAGAAGAATGATTCTGCACATCTGTCGGGCTTAGTTTAAAATACAGTTCATAATCCTATACTTAAACCTTCCTGAAACCTTCAAACTTTAAAAACTTACCTTTAAAACTGTGAGACTTTAAAAGAGATGGAAAGAATAACCAAGAAAAAATACTTACTAGGCTGTAAGTGGCAATGTTTCAATATTAACTTCAACTAAAAAAACCAGTATCTTCGAAGAGAACTTTTGCCACTGGTCAGCTCTTATTCCACAGCAATAGCCATTAAAAAGAAGTTGAAGGGTAATTAATGCCTTAAATAAGTAAATAATTATCCCACTGCGGGTAATCAAGGTTTAACTGCAATATCCAAAGATGCACATGAACTTCTGTGCATTCATCTGTCAATGTAGCCTTCCTAGAACAGACACTGCCACCTGTGTAAATGCTCAGCCAGCTTGATCACTGACCCATGCTTACACCCTCCCACCTGTACCCTGCAGAAGTGTAGATCAGGCATTAAAGAATCATCAGCACCAAGGTTGTCAACATCCCATCCAGGACACGGAGTTGATTGGGAAACACATAGGAAGTACCTATGTATTACTGTCAACTGTGGAAAACTGTCAACAAGCCTTGTAACGAAAAGGAAGCAAGACATAGAGAGACCCTCCATGATACCTAAAACACCAAAGCCAAAGTTTGTCACAAACAAAATAAAATATGCCAGCAGAGGCACCTGAACTCATGGGAAAAATATCCACACTGACTTCAGGCATTCACTTACATGCATTCATCAAAAGACAACATAAGATTAAAATTTTAATGTAGCATGTGGTAAACCACAATACATGATGGCCATTAATCCAGAGAGGGGGAGAGGTCCGCACTCTGTGACTCTACACCTATGAGCAGGTTTCTAGACCAGGATTCTTTCTGTCACATGTTTGTTTTGGTTTGAAGAAGGTAAGAAGGAAGGGCTGAGGGGGGTTCTTGCTCATACAGAGGTCCCAGGTTCAGTTTCCCAACACCCACATGGCAGTTCACAACATCCATAACTCCAGTTCCAGAGGATTCACCTCACATGGGTACCAGGCATGTCCATTGTACACATACATAAATGCCGGCAATACACATAATAAAAAATAAATCTAAAAATTTAAATATGGAAAGACAATACCAAAGAAATAATCCAAAATTTAAACAAAGATTGGATCACAAAATATTCACAAAAATGACATATTTGCAACATGAATAACTGAAAACGTTCTAAACACTCTTAAAATGAAATTTTGATATAAACATCTGAAAAAAATATGTGGTCATTGAAGGAGTTACTTATAAATTATAACTTAATAGTATATTTAGAAGAAAATAATTCTCATGTATCAGCTGAGCAGGTCTATAAATATCTCAAATTTGAGTCTTAAGTATGCACTAAGCCAGGCAGTGGTGGTGCATGCCTTTAATCCCAGCACTTTGGAAGCAGAGGCAGGAAGATCTAAAAAGAGAGTTACAGGACAGCAAGAACACAGAGAAACCCTGTCTCAAAAAAACAAGAGAAAAAAGTGGAGGAGGAGAAGGGGAAGGAGGAGGAGGAGGAGGAAAGAAAGGAGTAGGAGAAGAGAGGAAGAAGAGAAAGAGATAGAGAAGGAGAGGAGGACTAATGGAGAAGAGAAGAGGAGAAGAAGCATTAGGGTCTGGTCAATGGCTCAGCAGTAAAGGCACTTGCCACCAATGTCTGGTGGCCTAAATTCAATCTGAATGGCTCACAAAGTGGAAAGAGAGAACTGACTACCCAAAGTTGTCTATCACATGTGGGCTGTGGCATTCACATGCACACACACACACACACACACACACACACACACAATGTGACACTATTAATAATAAAGAAATATGCACTATTACACAAAATGTTTACCCTGAAATTGCTAAATAAGGGAAGTTATGCCCTTAGAGTATCCTATTAGTAGAAAACAAAAGGAGAGTTCTTCTTATTTTTATTTAGCTTATTTTCATTTCACAACTTCATGCACATGTATAATGTTCTTTAATCATAACCCCCTTCTCTTTCTATCCCCATCCCCCACCAATCAAACTGTATCTTCTCCCCAAGTCCCTACTTTCATGTCTTGTTGTGTACATGACCCCACTACATTTAACTAGGGTTTTCTGTATGGGCATGGGTGGGGAATTCTTTACTTCTTCAAGAACAATTACAGAATAATTGCAGCTAATAATGTAGACAAAATAGAACAGGACAAACCGCCCTCTCCATCAAGTGTGGAGGGACTGGATATTCAGGACTAAGATTTCACCAGCTACCTTGCTCATCACAAAAGGAAAGCAATGAAGGATGCTCCTGCTTCACTTTACCAGTAGACACAGGGGTTATCATTTCTAGTGAACAACCTATTAACATGTCCTGCCTAACATGGATCAGTAGGAGGTACTCAGCATCACCTACAAACATTCCTCCCCAAAATATCGCCCTAATATAACAAAGGCTATACAGCTAACTAACTCCCACTTCACAGAAAATGCAAGAAACCTATTTGGTCAATGACACTTTGTAAAAACAATCACCTAACGAACATGGAACATTCTATAAGGCTAGTCCTTTCAAAAGACAATATTTTGAAGAGTCTAAAGAAACATAACCAATCCACCCAAACAATGCATCCTTCATTTTATCTTTATTTTTTAAAACATACCTGTTTCTTGGGCGGCTGGGCAGTTTTGTGGGTAAAGGTGACTGTCACCAAGCCTGACCAAACCTAAGCTGAATCTCTGGGATTCACATGGAGAACAGAGAACACCAACTCCTGAAAGTTGTCTTCCTGGCTTCCACACAAGTGTTTCTGGCAGGGTGTGACTCTTTCCCACACGTGAACACAATATAGATAAAATATGATTTAAAAGGTTTTTAAAGTAGCTATATTTAAAAGATTATTTTAAATAAAGTTGAAACATTTTAAATATAGTCTGCATATTTTGTTATGTGGAGGAGTGATTAAATTTATGATAATTTTTTGTTTCAAAATTAAATAGCTTGATTCAGTTTCCCAAAAGACATAGGGAGAGGTGGTTGAAGAAATGGCTCAAAGATTAAGACCACTTGCTGTTCTTCTTGCTGAAAGACCAGTATTCAGTGCCAGACACACACATATAGCTCACAACTACCTATGTTGTTAGGATAATGCTTTTGTACATTTTAAGATTTGCCACTCACATTGGTTTAATAAAACACTGATTGGTCAGTATCCAGGCAGGAAGTATTGGAAGGGCCAACCAGACAAGGCGACTTCTGGAAGAGGGAAACAGCAGAAGAATGGCTGCAGCTGTCAGGCCAGATGCAGAGGAGACAAGATGAGAATGCCATCACTGAGAAAGGAATCCAAGACATGTAGCATAAACTTAGATAAGAATTATGAGCTAATTTAAGTTGTAAGAGCTTAGTAAGTAATAACCTGAGCTAATAGGCCAAACAGTTTATAATTAATATAAGCTCTGTATGTTTCTTTGGGACTGAGCATAGCTATGTGATCAAGTGGAACAAAAACTTTTGTCTACCAACGATGCCCAAACATTAGGCAGGAAATTTCTCCATAAAGCCCAAGAAAGTTTTTTTTAATTTTTTATTATTATTATTATTATTATTATTAAAAATTTCCATCTTCTCTTCTCCTCCCCTTCCTCCCATCCCCTCCACCCACATCCCCACTCCCTCCCTCTCCAGGCCAAAGAGCAGTCAGGGTTCCCTACACTATGGGAAGTCCAAGGTCCTCCCAATTCCCCCAGGTCCAGGAAGGTGAGCATCCAAACTGACAAGGCTCCCACAGAGCCCGTCCATGCAGTACAATCAAAGCCCAGTGCCATTGTCCTTGGCTTCTCAGTCAGCCTCCACTGTCAGCCACATTCAAAGAGTCCGGTTTGATCACATGCTCCATCCATCCCATTCCAACTGGCCTTGGTGATCTCCCATTAGATCTGTCCCACCGTCTCAATGGGTGAACACACCCCTCGCAGTCCTGACTTCCTCATTCATGTTCTCCCTCCTTCTGCTCCTCATTAGGACCTTGGGAGCTCAGTCCAGTGCTCCAATGTGGGTCTCTGTCTCTATCTCCATCCATCACCAGATGAAGGTTCTATGGTAATATGGAAGATAATTATCAGTGTGGCTATAGGACAAGGCCAGTTTCAGGCACCCTTTCTTTCTGCTGCCCAAGGAACAGCTGGGGATATCTCCTTGTAAGAGACAGAAAAAAGTGAGAAATGGTAGATGCAGTGAGTTTCAAGGCACCAGGACAGACAAGGTCACTGGCTCCACAGCTCCCACACCGTGGCAATCCCTGACAGTGCACACACACTCTATATGTGTCCCAAAGTGTCTATGTTAAAGGTTGAAAACACATACAGAAAGAAAACTAAACTAAAACCAAATGTACCCAATATTTCAATAATTTCAACATAATTATAAGAAATTTTACCTCTTGATATTAAAAAAAATTCTGTCTAAAATACTATTCCTTGTGGCAAAATTACTATCATTTCAACTAGTTTATGCTGGGGGCCTTTAATGAAGTACATTTTTGATAGCTTATACCTTTCCACTAATAAATATCATCAGTATAAGAGAAAATTCTACAATAAATTCCAGGATGCTAGAATAGAATATGAGAGATATTATACTTTTCAGAAGTCTTATTTTAAGTTACAGCAATACACAAGCTCATGTTTAATTTAAAATTTTTTTAAAGTATATATGAAGAAAGTCAAGAAACCAAAGAAAGGCAAATAATTTGTCATTGGATAGACACTGAAACCAAGAATAAGGAATCTTCATATTGTATCATTTATGCTCCAGCAAAGGAGCCATCCAATTTTTAAAAAATGAAGAAGCCAAAGGAGCTGAGGAAGTGGTTGTGTGGACAAAATGCTTCCTGTACAGCACATGAGGATCCCCAACACTCATGTGATAACTGGGCATGAAGGCTGGGGACACAGCCAGATGGATTCTGAGGTGCCTGGCTAACCAATCTATACCAGAAAGCAACAGTCAGTCTAGCTAGAACCAGGGGCTTTAGGCTTACTGAAATACCCAGCCTCCAAAACTAGAATGCAGAACAAGAGGAGAATGTTAGATGCTGATCTTGCTCCTCCACACCTGCTCACATGGGTAAGTGCATTCCCA